>NT_176525.1:575373-576332 GCF_000188095.3 Bombus impatiens | reverse complement strand
CGTGATCCCTTTCCTCCACGAACCACCCCCGCCGCCCATCACCGCTGTCACGAGGCCTGGCAGTCGCATCGTATCGCAAACAAAAGACGAGCGAGCGCGCGCCACTCATCGCTCGCGCTCGATGCGACAGCGAGTGACGTCCCTCCGCTTCCTCCTCTCCTTCGCTCTCCACACCCGTCTACACACCCTTCGAATGCTCCCCTCGCGTCACCCTCCGTATCGCCGCTTTCCTCGGACCACTACTATACAGTCACGTAGCTTTTCTCTTTTCCACCTTCGCCCTTACCCCCTTTTCACCGTGTTTCTATCTCCGTCTCTATCTTTTTCTCGCTTTCTCGTTTCTCCAGTAAGCTGACTCGTTTCAGTCCTTTCTCTCTACCCTTCGTTCGTTCATTTCCCTCATTTTATCCATTCCTCTCTGTCTATCTACTCTCTTTGCACCCTTCTCCACATCCAACAGAGAGACCAACCCTCCCCATCTCGCTACCTTCTACCCGGTTTCTGTTGTCACCCCTCCTCCTTCTCCACCCCCACCGCCACCTCTTACTCCCTCTACCCTCGCAGCCGAAGCCATCTCTTCTCTGACTCTCGCTACTCTACGATTTCTGCCGGCCTCTTCACTCCCACCGTCGACCACCCTCTGTGTACTCTCTTCATCTTCCATCGTATCTTTCTATCTCCCTCTATCTCCGTTACTCGTCCTCTTTGCGCGCCTCTCCGCGCCGACCACCCTCAGTCATCCCCTCCCCCTTCTACCACCCTGCCACGCTCTTTTCCTCGATCTCCCTTCGCCCCCGAAACCTAAACCGCCACCGCGTAGTGGTACACCGACACAGATATAGAGTCAGCCGTACCGGCACAGCTATCTGTTGTTATCACCAGTTATTTGCATCCCTTCTCGTAGTCGGTGGGGTGGTTGGTACTGCCTGCTGCGAGCACGAGGATACGTTCGCACGGGG
>NT_176525.1:570344-575239 GCF_000188095.3 Bombus impatiens | reverse complement strand
AAGGAAGGATGGGATGGGTGGTTGTAGAGGGGCCACAGGGAGACGGACACAGGGGGTTGACGGTGGGGGAGGGGTCTTGAAATTCTCGGGAGCTTTACTTCCCGGGAATATTACACGCCCCGCCGTGAGCTCCCGCCGATTCGAGTGATTCCTCATCTCTCGCCCTTTTCCTAACCGTTCCGTTCTTTCGCGAAAGCAGATGCGCAACAACACGGCTGTATTTATGCCCTTCTCCCGTTAGATGAATTTCGATTTGATGGAACGTTGACCGTATTTCGGACTTAACCGGCCGCTATCCTCGTTTGTCCCTCGCCGATGTTCTTCTTACTTTTTTCTTCCTTTGTCTCTGCCTTTCGTCTTTTTCTTTCTTCTCCTTCTTGTGTTCGTCTTTCTTCTTTCTTCCGTGTCACATCGTAGTCTATGTACTTACAACAGTAGATAGACCCGCGTTCCGTTGGAACGATTGTGAATTCGAAGCATGAAGCTTCGTCGTGTATCAATAGGGGGGGGAGAGAGGGTGAAAAGGAGTTTCGGTAATCTCCAAAGTTGTTTGGCAAAATTGGAAGATTAATTAGGGTAAAATTCAGGGGCAATGATGAAGAAATTTAAGAATTATTTGGACGATTATTTTTGCTTATTATCAAAAATGAATGCGATTGAAATGAAAGTGGTATTCAAATTATTAATGAACAAAATTATTTGGTGAAATAAATAAGCGATATTCGATCATTAGCGTTCAATGGAAGCAGACATGAACGAAAGTTCTAAGATGCAAAAATTATAAAGTTAAATACTATAGGATAATATTTCAGGTTTTAAAATTTTCAAATTTCACGTTAAAATAATTAATAATTTATATTCCAAAAAAAAAGAAAATATTCTATCGAAGAGTCAAAAATTAAAAATTCACGACTGAAATATCGATTGACGATGATGTGTCAGTCACTATTCAGAGACCCTATGGCCAATCCTAACCAACGGATTAATTCACAGGCCGCGTTCGTTATAAGATTACCAGTGCGTAAGTACCCCAGTGAAGAACCCTTCGACCTTGTCAGAGGGGCGCGTTAACGTCGAGGCGGTCCCCTTCTACAAAGACAACATCATCGTCGCTCCGCTAGCTCCGACCACGATTTTCGCGTGTCAAGGAAGAAAAGCTGCGCCAGATTTGAATGTTTCCGCATTATCACCATGGGAAGCGCACGGGTGTCTCAGCAACGATGGCTCGTCGTCGTCTGCGCAGAAAGCGTTCCAGTCAACGGATAGGAAGGAAGGAGGTGTACTTGCGAAATGAACGAAAAAGCCTAGGCAGAAGATATGGTAAAAAAGAAGCACAAAAAATGGGGAAAGAAGTTGAGGAAGAAAAAAGTCGAAGAGAGAGATGAAAAAAGGGGAAAAATAAAGAAACGTTTATATGTATGTATATACGTGTGTGTAAGAAAGAAAAAGACAGGAGTAACGCTAAAGAACACCGACGAATCACCGGTGTTTAAAATTCCCGTGAGGTTTCGCGGTTTCGCGCTTCGCGAGAAGAGGTGGGAAATAGAGAAGAATGGGGTTGGTGGGGATTGAAGGGGTTGCTGGAAAGGAGGTGGAGAACCAAGAGGAAACGAGGAGAAGGGGTTGAGCGTTCGGAGTCGACAGATTGCCGAGGGGACAAATAAGAGTGTATCCAGTCGCCAAACGCGACGAGGCGAATTTCGGGTAAATTGTTTCCCCCGAGTCCTCCCTCTCGTTCCCTCTTTTCACCCTGCCTCTTCGAATTCTCTCGCCATCGCCCAGAGGAGATTCACTGGTGTCGTCGTGGAAGCGACGATTTAAATTTGGGGTACTTGCCCACGAGGCGAAGCACCCTTCTGGACTTTGGGCTGGCCTTCACCTCTCTCTCCCTCTTTCTCATTCTCAATTGGAGATCATCGATTTGAAATCGTTATACTTTACTTTCATAGTTTAATCCTTCACCCGATTCTTTTCAAATCTTATTCGGCCAAGTGTTGTCGAACATTAATGATTTTAAATTTTAAGTAATACCGTGTTTTGAGCAGAAACTTTAACCATCATCAAGCAAGATTATTGTGTGTTGACGTCACGATAAATGAAATTCATTTGAAGAGAATTTAGATTAAGGAGTGAATCAATGAGAAGAAGTCAATGGTTTAATCATAACGTCTGCCTATGAGGTAGAAGGTATCCCTGAAATATGGAGGGATTATCGCCATTTGGGAATTCCAAGCATCTGGTTAAAATCGTTGTACCTTGACCCAGTCCATTGTATGGTTTGAGGTTCATATAAGTTGAGCTTATTTCTCGTCGATCGCAAAATAGAGTGCTATTATTATATGAAAAAGAAAACCAAGCAGTGCATTTTCTCGAAGCTCTGTGCTTTTTACGTGAACATTTCGTTTCCATAATAAAAATATGAAATTTTTGTAACTATTTGAAAGTATACTGAATCAGTATAGTAAATTTGTATAGTTTTATCCTGCTTAAACAAATTGTATATTTTGTATGAATTAATATTTATTTCAAAACTCAGAACAGTTTGTAATAAAATCCAAAATAAAATTTAATATACGAACGCATAGCGTAATTATATTTTACAAAAAAATAAATACCGTAAAAATATTGTAAGGAATGAAGACAACTTAATCTTTGCCTTTATATCGAAGCACAACCGGAAGTAAGTCTGGCTTAGGGCGGTGTGAGGAGTGTTACGAGAGCTTTCGCACATTACCCTTCGCAACAGGCCAATTAGCACCGTTTCAGGGTCTGATGTGAATGGTCATCTAACATCCACATGCAGTAGAACCTGTTACCAAGGACAATCCGTGTACTGTACGAAAAGTCTCATTGAACAATAAATATTTAGACCGATCTCGTATGGTCAATTATCTTTTTCAGGATTATTTACTCTCTCTTTGCATTTACTATTACTATATTACGATTACTATATAAGTAATGCTTCCTCATAAATTTAACTAATTATATTATAAGAAAATTTATTCTTACTTTCGTTATAATATAGATTTTTAAAATACATTTCCTGTACTTTGAAACATATAAATATGTACAGAAAGACCTTCAAGTTTTTGTTTCAAGTAATAGCCCTAAACTAAATCAAGTTAAATTTGGTATAACAATTCCTTATTTTATGTTCGTCGTTATCGCTCGATAACATGTTAATATCTCGTATTTTATAAAGAAAATATGAGAATCTTCTAAGTGAAACGAAATAAGATAGCTTCTGATTAATTTGTTTAATTTTTTCCACGATCGTTGAACGCGGAAATTAAATACGCACTATGCGTACCTATGCAAGCGTGGATTGATCCCTGATGCATTGAAAGCTGTATCGTGCATCGTATGTCCCCGTTCGCGGCTTAACAAAACGTGTTCGCTGCGTTCGAGGCAGTGAGGAATCTCTCGAAATTCTTTAAATTCTGAATCGAAACCATCGTACGGATCCCATTGCCATTTATCTGTTCGTGGAATTCAGCTCGTCGAAGAAAATTTGTTTGCCTGTGGTTGCTATACATTTCCTGGCAAAACAGCTATCTTTTTCCATTCCACTTCATACACCAACCTTCTTTCACATCTTTCATACGTATCTACTAAGGTAACTAAACATTAATTAAAATGCACATGGTTACAATTTTTTTCATAAGTTATTCCTTCAAGGTATTCGATACCTCTTCTTTTTTCTTTTAATATAGAATTAGGTAAAATTAGAAGATAATAGAATTAAAATTTTAGAAAACTGGCATGTGTAAATAATTTTTTAAATTCGCAATAATATAGAATAGCTACAAAAAGTATTTTCACAGTCCCTTATTTTACAATAAAGTATTCTTTATCAAGTGTTGTTTTTATTTTCATAGTATCAAACTTTTGTAACCTTAAAGTATTACTAAATAAAAAGTTCGATATATTTGGATTTAATTAGTTAGCATGTAAGTTCTATAATAAATGTATGTGTAGGTGTGCAAAAATTTTTGTAGACATTGAATATTAGTTTATAAAAATCCTGATACAAGAGTATAATTTGAAGCCGAAACATGTGACCGAATTATTTATATTACCGCGTTCCGCCACGTTTCATCGCGTTCGTCTTCACAGTCGTTTCGAGTAATTTCAAGAAGAACGTCCACCGGTCCCATTTTAAGATAAACTGACAAAGGCACGCACGTTTCAATTCTGTGGTGCATTTAAAGATCGATATTCCAGTCGTACGCGAGCGGAGATTCTTCTTCGGCAGTGTAAACATATCCTCGATACGTCCGTGGAACGCAGTAAAGAGACGCGAAGAGACAGGCGAGCGAGGGTGGGAAGAAGCTACGGGTACAGGAGAAAGATTCTCTTTTGCCTATATCTGTTTTCCACTTTTTTCATCCCCGTAGCAAGGCTATGCTTGTATTCCTCTCTCTCGTCTTGTCTCTTTCTATCTTTTCGCTTCCTCTTTTTTTAATGCCGCCCTCTTGCTCTCATTCTCTCGTTCCTTTTTCCTTGCTCTGCCCTTCGTCCTTGTCCACCCGCCGTGGTCGATCTTACCGTCTCTTTCTTTCCATCCTCGTCTCAAAATGTGGCATTCAACAGGGCTTCTACGGTGCTTGCGGTGGTGCGGAATCCGCGCCGGTTTGCCGCGACGCGGGGTGCATCGGGGAAATGATGCGCAGATTGGCCGGATCATCTCAAAAACCACCACCCTCTGCCTCCAGCCCTCCTCCTACTACCATTCGTCCCCTCTGATTTCTCTTTCTCCCTCTTTCTCGCACTCTATATCATGCTTGTTCGCCCTCTCGCCCCCGTATCGCAGGTCCCTTGTTCCCTCTCTGTCATTCTCGTGCTCGTACTCTCGTCGTCGACGGTCGCCAGGGATGGAATACAACCCCCACTTT
>NT_176525.1:565665-569276 GCF_000188095.3 Bombus impatiens | reverse complement strand
AACAACCACCCTGCCGCCGCTGCCTGCCACGGTGCCCGACGACGAGTGACTGAGTCCTCCGATTATTATCTCATTTGCTGGCACGAGCAGCACGCGACGCTACTGTCGCTTCCCGTACGATCCGTAGATCGCTCGCCTCTGGATCACCGCCGAAGAGAACCGGAACCCGGGACCACCTGCCTGTCGCCGCGTGTATAGGTGAGTCGAACTTTTGTCTACCGATTCTTTTTATTTCCTTTACTTCATTATACAATTTCGAGTGTTAATTTCTTATTTCGTAGATTCTTTTTATTTTTACTTTTATTTCTTTTCTTCGCCTTTTTTGCATCTTTGCTCTTTTTTGAGATTGGTCGTTGATTTGTTTGAGGAACTTTTATGGTCTCTACCATGTGACCTGATCGCCTCTTCTTTGGTTGCGCGCAAGAGACGAATGCGTTGAAATCGTGCGAAATTGTTGAGATTAACGTAACATGCATGAAAGATGGTGTTTTGGGGAACGGTGTCGATTAAAATCGGTTAGTGTTCTTTATTTCGAGCTGATTGTTGGTTTGGAAGTTTATTCGATGCTTGATTTCACGAAGGATGGTACACGTGGGAAAATTTGATTTGTTGCGTAACGACTGTGGTGTTGATTGTGGTAAAACGAAGTGATGGGATGCGGCAAGTTGATTTAGAATAGTTTATTAACTAATTTCATATCTGTCGTTTACAAAGAGGGTTATTCTGTGAAGTGCAGATATTATTACCAAATAAGTGTTCTCGGTTTCTCTTTTCTTTATGAGTTATTATTTGCATTGAAATAAGATTAGAAAAAATGTAAAAATGAATTGTGATTTATGATCGAGACAATGATTTATCCCACGTCGTGGTCAAATAATGACAGAAATAGAAAAAACGACGGTGAATATAAAAAATCGATTAAAAATTAGCATTAACGAGAGGATCCTGTGAGTATCACGTGACAAGTAATGAGAATTCATCTTACAATCCTAAATCGGCCCGTACATCTTCCTTTGAACCGCGTGTACGACAGCACTGATAACGTGTTCGAAATGCAGTTTGCAAATTCACATCTGGGATAATAAAAAGAATTGTTTAATTTATTTCTATTTACTATTAATTATCGCTATTGATCTACACATTTGTTAGTCGAATTGATTACAATTATTATACTAATAAATAAAATAAATTATAATTTTCAATTGTTCATATATATCGAAAATCCTTAGCTATGCTTCGTTCCTTGAAAACGCGCATATTTCAATTGTTTCCGATATTCAATTGCATTTAAATTTTATAAACATATAACCTGCATATCTTACATGTACACTAAGTTTTATTTGCAAGTCCAAGAATTAAAATTTTTAATCAAACGCTAGGTTAACACATCCTATTTTGAATATTATATTTAACATATTATTGTTGGAACACGTAGCAATAGCGTTTTCGCGTACAAATACGTGTTTGTATACGCTGTTTCCCATATAGGTCCAGTCAATACTCAACTACATAGCGTTAATATGCATTTAAAACGGAAAGATTTGATAAAATAAACGTTCTTTCGAGAAAACAGAATATTGAAAGATTTAATACGAATACCCGCTATCTTCCTCAACGAACAATTTCTCACCAGAAGAATCTCGGTTGGCATCTCATCGAACCAATTAATCCTCCCTTTCTTCTATAATCTTTCGCGGTTATCGATTATACCGCAGTTTGTGCACCCTCGAAAGCATTCAAATCCCCTGGCCGTTCCTTCAAACCACGATACACCATCACGTACTAATCTTAAGCGCTAACGAAAGAGTTCGTATCGGTGCGCCAGCTTTATTTATTGCCGGTGTGTCATCGTTCTCTGCGTTTCGCGTCTTTCGTTGCGTGCGCGTTTCTCTTTTATTCCTTTTTTATGAATACACACAGAAAGAGGAAGAGAGGACCGTTCGAATTACGCAGAGAGTTCAACCGTAAAAAAACCGAGTTCTACTGCGACTGACATTTTTTTTTCTCTATGTAAAGCGAGATCGTTCCGCGTCTGGTCGCAATAAAAATGTTTATGCTGACAGTAAAGAGATCGCCGCTACTCGAAGGCAGAACGAAGACACGGGAAGCGAAGAAACGAAGACGAATCGATTGAAATACCTGTCGAGGTTAACATTTAATTCGCCTTTGGTCTCGTATAATTGGTAAAAATATCTTTCGACATTTCATTCGCTATTTTCTCATGCATAGATGTGGCTCTTTATCGCCCTTGTTAATCATTGTTGTGCTTCGTTTTCACACGACCTGTGATCTAATATTCTTCTGCTTAGTTACGCGAGTCGAGAATTGGAGGTACGTTACGTAAAACTAATCGACCGTAAAGAAAAACAATATGCCAATTGCAGCGGATGCATGGTAATGACTCGAGTGACTCAAACTACTTGTAATTACATAAAATTTGGCATTAGATGTTTGTAGCGAGAATATATCATGTGTTGCGTATTATGTATTATACTGTTGTGATATATAAAAAAGGAGGGAAGACACTTGTATGAAAAATAAGAACAATAGTATTTTGCTTGATCCCTTTGTTAATTTTGATGAGACGAAAGCTTTGAATTATTTTTCGACGGTCGCGAGGAAGACAATGATGGAGAGTAATCGACAAAGAGACCTGTGCAAAATTATTGACAGACAATGTACAATATACGAAGATGTGAACAGGAGAAGGACGCACAAGACAGGGTATAGTAGGAAAGAAATGAGTAAAGATAAAGGAAGATTTAAGGAGAAGGTACAGAACTGTGAGATGATCAAAAACTAGGATCTACAAAAGACGAATAAATAAATAGAAGCAAGAACAGAGTAAACTCTTATTAAATGGGAAAGCAGATTATATTGAACGATATATGAAAAACGGGAAAACCAAGGATGAGGAACAAGAACACGAGACGCAATAAAACTGAAAGAAAGAAAGATACTTAGGAGACTTTTGGAAGAATAAAAGTAAACCGTAAAGATCAAGAAAATAAATAAAATAGAAACAGACGCGATAAAGGGAGGACCAAACACGCATGAAGAAGAATAAATAAAATATAACGGGTAAAAGAGCAATATACGATGCACGACAGATCCTTGCAGAAAGGGGTAAAACGAACCAGAAAAAAGGGGGAGTGAGGCCGAAGGTATACAAGCGGGTAAAGTACATAAAGAAGAAAGAAAACGAGAAATTAAGATGTGCAAGGGTGGGGGTGAAAGGGAAATCGTTCCAGAGAAAGGGTGGAAAGGAACGAATTAGGAAAAGAGAGGAGCGTACGTCGAATGGTTAGGGAAAGAGGCGGATGAGGGAGAATGGGAGGGAGGGTAGGGCGAAACGAGAGGAGCAGCAATGCAAATATTCGCGGCGACAGAGATTGAAACAATCCGCCAATTAGAATCGTCGACGTGAACGGGATTATGCAGATTCGCGGTGGGTGCGCGGACAGAACCAGAAACGGACTGGCAGCTGCCGCACCGTTCGCTTAATTCAATCCACCGAGTTGTCTTATGAATCGTAAACCGGCCTTCCCCTTCCGCATGAAACTGAAACTACGTCACGAGGAGACGAAAAGGAAAACGTCGTCGTCGTCGTT
>NT_176525.1:511415-564889 GCF_000188095.3 Bombus impatiens | reverse complement strand
CGCCGAGCGACGCTTCGACCAACCGCAACGATTCGCCTCGAACGGAACGATAATGCAAGCCCGTAAAATTCCAAGGTTAGGACGAGCGCGATTCATTGCTCCATTATAGTCTTGCAGAGAGGTTAGTTGGACGAAAGAGTTAGTTGATGCGTTCAAGGGATGGGGAAGATTTTTTTATTCTGTATCTATTAAGAAAATTATACGTCATATACGTAATCGATGGTAAAGCAATCGATATCGTCAAAGAAAAAATTGGTTAACGCGTTACTTAGAGGATGGTTGAAAAGCTCCGGTCTCATGCGTGTTAGGGAGATCGTTGTACTGTGTAAGATGTTTTATGATGATAGGTGGTGATCAGTGACGTAAAAGAGGTTGATACACAAAAGATGTTACATACTTTGATCTTTGGCTTTGCCTTGTGTTCCGTATTTCGTTTTACATCAGATTATTGTTTCATTATTCTATCACCTTCTCAGATAGGATAAAACGAAGTACAATTTATTCATATTAAATTAATATTTATGTTTAATAAGCAATAATTTGCTGTAACATCATTGCAATTCTATTCGCAAGATTGGGATGCTTCTTTATTATTATTATTACGTTCTCTACTAAATAGTCGATTGAAATAATTAATAAGAATATTTCATAATTATATTGACTGTTAAATTCAAACCATTAATTATTTTATCTTACATCGATATATATAGCAGCGAAGTATGTGATACAATAAAGTGCATTTTCAATTATCACTTGTAAACGCATGCTTCAATTACAGGACATTAAACAGTGACAAGATCATTTGTTATACAATACATAGAAACGATATAGGAGATAAGAATCGAAGGATAACTGCAGAGAGGGAAATCGAGAAAGGAGAGAAATGTATATTGCAATTTTTAAAGGATACTTAAATAGAATATTACGAGGGTTGACGGTGAAAATGTGTTACCATTGACTTTTAGGGGCGAGAACCCAGCGGGAAATAAATTGTTTCGTACCAGAGAATCTCAAGTAAATACTCGCGGAGACTTTCCGGAAAGCTTCTTTATATTGCGCCGGTAATAGAATAAAGAACCGACCACGCAATGGAAATTCTCACTTTTTGCATAATTGACGTATCCTCGGGAGCATACCGGCACGTTGAATTATTTTATCTCGGGATAATGTGATTTAAATACAAGGGACTGAGAAGACGCTGTAACGTTTCCATAAAGTATAGGGGGATGTAAATTTTGCTGCAGTTTCTTCGCTTCTTTCTCGGCGTGAATTTTTTACAACGTTATGGAAAGATGAAACAAAAGTATATGGAAGAAAGAGATAAAAAAGAAAACAGAGGAAAAAAGGATTGAGTAAAGTGGCTACAACGATCTCGTGATTAATGTTCTAGAAATGTAAGATCTCTTCCGAGGTCGGTGTAATTCAAGCTTGGTTAAACCAGCGCGACCGCTGAATTTCATGACGCAGCCAGCCTTTAAAATTTCCTGTTTAAGAAGACCACGATGTAAGGCAATGGAAACGCGTCGCTATTGTCTTTCATCGCAACCATCACGGAGGGAAAAAAATCGTTTCGCGTCTCCAGGGATTCTTCAGAAGTCCCACGTATCTGAGCCTTTAGAGTCGCCTTGTTTTCTCGACACAGTCTGTGTCAACATTTTACCATTCAAATGGTTAAGTAAATACAAGATCAATCACAATATGAGATTTGCATAAAGAAAATAGCAACTTTAATCTTATTGTGCAAGAAACAAGTAACTTTACGATGATATAATATGATCTTCCGTTCATTTTTTTGTTTTTCAAGATCTTCAAGAAAAACTTCCACTGCCTGCTAAACGCGTTTAGAATTTTCTTCTGAATAATTAAAAACTCCTCAATGTTGAAAGGAGTACAGAAGTCGTTTCCATTCCTTCCATCAAAGACTGTTATTTCTTCCTTCTTCGTGCCGCATAACGAGCAAATAATATTCGCCAATATACGTAGAAAGCGTAACCAGGTCCATTTCACTCTCGCTTCTGACAGAAATCAAAAGATTTTCACCGTTCGATGTTCAACAACGATAGAGACGGCACGGGAATTATGGACGCGCTGCAATGAGAACCGACGACGAGAGCCCGTATTTATCACGAAGAGTAAAACTGACAGCAGTCCATTTCCTGTTCGTCCTGCCTGTCTGGCTGAACATATCTCCTGACGAAACAACGTGGACGCCGTTTGTTTGGGAAACAATGGACCGAAACAATACCCAATCCCTCCTCGGTGCGCGGACACGGATACAGACCACCATTCTGCTTTCCACGCCCCGTTACACTCTTCTCTCTTTCTATCGATGAAAGAATCTCGCCAGGGACCTGGAAGACTTCACGGATTCTCGCCAATGGACAGTAAAAATTTTCCTCTCGTCGCTTCGTCACTCGCATTAACAGTTGTCTGTCGTTCTCGTTTATTCCAACGCCTAAAACTGTTTACAAAAAGTCGCCCTCTGATTCCTCCGTCGCGATGAAGAAGATTTTCATCGGAACATTAACGACTCGAGAATACCGGCCTGGAGATAATGCAAAACGTATGTTCTCGAACTTATTCTTTTTTCCAAAAAATACTTGCAAGCACGTTCCGTCTTTGCGAATGCAAATATACTTTATACTCTATTTACAATGTGACACTGTATGCATAGAAAGTTTCGGAGTTATAGGTTAATCAAACGCACAGTGGTAGAGGATCATAGAAGAAATAATTTTTGATTAAAAGAAACGAGTTTGATTTATCTTTCGTTACAAAGGCTTAAAAGTGTAGGTTTTAGAAGCCTGTAAGCGAGCAACCTGTTATACACGAGTCGTACGCGCAATGATTCGGTAAAGAAAAACGGAGCAAAGTGTTGAGTTACTTATGATATTTTTGAAAGATGCCGTTATTGACTGTATTAATTATCATAGAAATCTAAGTACGAGCATAAAATAGTATAATCTGTGTACTAAATAATACGCAATTTATTATTTAAAACTTTATTAAAATGGCAAGTGCAATCGATCGAAGTTATATTTAAAAATAACTTGGATATATATTTATTAGAAATCTTCGTAGAATCGCACGATTATCAAAACGCGAAATAAATGACGAATACATGGAAACTGATATCAGGAGTTTAAATATTAAAAAAGTGGAAATTTCTCACTTAAATCGTATATTCTGTTTAATCTGGAAAAATCAAAAATACACGATAACTTAGGATAAAGTAAATGCAAATCAATGAAATTGTAACTATATCAATAACGAAAATCAGTATGTAGGGAACACTTCCTTACTAATTACTAATTGTTCCTGATGCGACTGTTCATAGGAGCGTGGCACGAAGTTTGATTGAAATACCTACGATCGTAGATTCTCGTTAATGATTTCTCGGGAATTCCTTGCAAGACATTCGCGCGAAACCGAACGTGCACTTGACAGAAATTAGTAATCCTTAATGGATGATGCGACGCAAGCCCTAGTATTACTCATCCCTTTAGCCAGTCATAGGCGTTGCCTGCTGCTCTTAGACTTAACAACGGCGGATATTCAATTAATTTCAGAAGACAATAGTAGCGCGTCTCTGCTCCGAGGATTGTACGTACTTACCTACAACGATCTTCCATGCGTTCGATTATTGTTGGGAACCAAGCAGATGTGTAGTATTCCAAGATTTAGCTGTGTTGAATGTTCGAACTACCAAACTCATCGCAGGGTTGCTATGTTAGCCCTATATGTATGATTGTACATTCTTTATTTTGGAATATCGTTTGCCTTTATTCGCTTCATTCCCCAGAATGCAAAGAATCAAAGTTACCTTCCAGGAGTATTATTTATATTTGAAATAGTTTTGATAATATTTGCATATCATTTAATACAATATGTTGGAAAATAGAATATATCTTCTGGAGAGAATATCATTAAATGTCATTTGGTTAGAGAAAATATTGAAAAATTGTTAAATACTTAACGTAAAGAATTTATTAGAATTTCAAAACGAAACAATTTTCTAATCTAAAATCAATATTACAGATATTACCACAATCTATAGTCGCTTTTGCGTTGATACATCAGATACAAGAGATTCCTTTCTTTCTATTTAAAATAATGTCAAATCGAAATTCTACACTACACTCGATCAAACTGATAACAACCTCCATATCCAAATTTTGTCACAAGTTGTCCTCAAATACTTACAATGAATTTTAACCGTGAATGCAAACGAACATCCGCGGAATATTTCAACCACGAACCCTTGCTATCTGCTTCTTTTTAACATTTTGTGACTTCTCCAGTGCTCATCTTCGAAAACCAGAAACATGACGACGACCACAGGCGATCCGTCGACTCTGAAGAGTCCAGCCTCGCTCTCCGGCGGCGATTTGGTGTCCCGCCTTCTAGCAGCGACTCCTCCATACCTGTACAACGTACCCTTAACACCGCATAGCTTCTTCTTCAGCGAGATGTTGCGTTCGTTTGTGCAAGCAAAGACGGAAGTATCATCGGCGAACAACACGACGAGCGTACCTCGACGTCGCAAAAGATCTTGGCGAGACGCTCGGGATCGTCCGTTGGAATTAACCACGAAAGAAAGACAACATCATCACCATCACCATCACTCGCAGCACCAACAGCAGCAACAGCCGCCGGATAAATATTTCCATACTCAACAGCAGCCACAGCAAGCGGAGACGCGACTGGAGAACGGAAGTAAGCAAAGCGACGGCTACGACACCGCAAGTAAAGTGGGCAACTTCGAGCAGAAGCCAAACTTCGGGACAGACATTTTGAAACCGGTGGATGAAAATAAATCTGAGTTTAGCAAGCAGAGTAAGAGCTTTTTCGACGAACGACCTCGTCACTTTGAGCAGGCCCAACCACCGGAAAACATGTTCGCCAGTGAACTGCAGAAAGTCAAGCCGGAAGAGTCTCACTCTAGCGACCGTAAGAATTGCAATTACAACGACAGAAACCCGTACGATGATCGTACGAAGAGCGCGATTGGCAATCAAGAGCTACCACCCCTGTTATCAGATCAGAAGAAGCTCGATTTCTCGAGGACCTTTTTGCCCAGCCTTCCAGGAAGGGGCTGCGATATGCTTCCGGGCGTGAAAGGATTCGGTCTGCCCGGGAACGTCACCAACCCGGAATTCCTCCCTGGTCCACTTTGGTATCCGCCTTATCCAATGCCTCAATCATATCCTGGCATCGATCCTCTACATTTCTTCATCGACCTTCGCGTATCCGGCCATATCTGGGATCGCAAGTTGAGCGAGAGGCAACTGCCCTTCAAAGGCAAGCACTGTTCCGCCTTCAGTGTGCCACAATCCAAGGAATATAATAGCAATCGACCGTTAAATTTGACGAGAGACGAGGCTAGCACGTCTAGGAACAGCGAGGAAAATCTACGTGGCACTAATTATATTTTGAGACACTTGACTAGGACGTACAGGGACATTGGCCAGGCACGGAAAGCAACCAGGAGCGAAACATCGACTTCTGGCGAGAGCGAAGACAGTTCAAAGGACATTGATAATAGTGGGTGTTAATAATTGTTTGTTGCATGATTGGTGTTTTTGTTACGATTCGTTTCTATTTTCTTAATACAGTTGAAGTAACTCGTGTTCTGACATGGTGTTTTAATGTAACTAAACGTGTGCGATTGTATAGAGAATTACTTGTTTGTTCTCATCGTTAAAGATCTAAATTTGTTTATTATTAAAAGTCTAAATGTTTCTAACACAGATCGGACTGTGAAAGATTACGATAGTGAACAAGAAAGAGATCTTTTTAGAAAGAAATCAACGTTAAAATTACAATACTGCTTATAAGGGATTATTCTGTAATTTTTTTTCGACTAGACAGCTTTTGAGGCTCGAAGTAAAAGTTAACTTGAATTTCAAATCAAATGATTTCAACTATCGACAAGAGTAATGACAATAGTAGTAAAAATGACGATTCCATACGGTACAAAGTTAATATTCACAAATGAGAAACAGGATATTCGCAATTAATCTCGTCATGAACTAGATAAATCTCATTATGTCATACGAAACGCTTTCTCGTATAAAATTTGAAAAATGTTCGTATTATACGTAATATTGATTTCTTAAAAGAACGTATCTCTAATTAATTAAGCTTTTGTGTGTTACAAAATGCAGACGAAAGATCTCCAAAACCGGAAGAAATCTCGGTTGCGTCCACAAGTCCGGAAGAAGAGAGGAAGGATCTTCGAGCGTTGATAGGGTTGGAACTGGTGGTGGATTATGTGAAAGAGCCGAAGGGAGATACCTCGAACGAGCAGAATTCGCAAGTAACCGAATAACTCGTGAAAATCGAACGATTCTCTTTCGTTCTTGACTGTATAAATAGATGTAGCTCCGACACTTACAATCTCAGCTGGTTCTCACTCGACTACGTCGTTCATGTAGAATGTTTAAAAACTGAAATTCCATGACTTTTTTCATTCGTTGCGAAACAATCAAATTCAACAGATTGTCAATTTGACAAAAAATTGCATAATTATTTAACGATATTTCTTATTTAAAAAAAAATTTATTTCACAGTCGATACCATAGATCGAATTTTATCCTTTACGATTCTTTATAGCATTTAGAAACTTCATTGTAGTCGTTTCTCTAGTCAAATGTAAATTGTTCGGTTGACAATGTGTTAATGTCCCTTTGAATTATACACGGTGTCAAAGAATGTTAATAGCGAAAGAACATGGAATATCTTGCTATTTTTCTGAGATATTCCTCCCACTAATTCGTTTCGTCTTTTCTTTTTCTTTATTTTCGATGTGAATATTTAGAGACAACCTTGTACATTTAGAAACGATACATTGAAAAACTAGCAGCCTCGAACTTTTATCGGTGCTATCAATTGCGTAAATGTGGATGTGGCTGCCCTAATCTGACAGACCAAGCAATACATAAGCCTGCTATCTATTCACGCTCAATACGCAACTGAACAGCGTGAGACTTACGACATTTTTTAATATCGCAGTTTAGTCACGGTACTTTCCAGATACATTGAGTTTTTCATTCAGCAATCTGTACCACCGTGTCTGTCGTTCTTTGAAGACTCTTCCTATCTTACACTCGAGACTCGGCTCGAAAGAGTCATTTTCTACCAAGGAGGATCTTAGAGATCCCTTGCGGGCCGGAAACGCTCTGCTACGAATTCAACTATATGTGATATGCGGTGTACATATTATAGTAGCGTTCTATTGTATCTATATGTATTAATAGAAATCATTCGACCTGTATATTAAACGTAATAAAAGTAATGCGATTCAATCACGTGAACGAATTCGTATTCTTTCGAAAATTACCGTAGACCATTTTATATCCTACATTGCGACAAGCTTTCTACCGCTGATTGTACCTTTAATATCAATTCCTCTTTTATAATAGCTAACTTAACAAAATTTTGCTCAAATATTAAAACTGCAAAATCTTTCAAAATAGAACTGTCTCTTCCGCGTTTTTCTATTAATAAAAAGCAATTGATTAAAAATCACTTCGGTAGACTTAGGAGCCTACGAACACTCTCATATACTCAATCACAAAAACCACAAAATAATTCAAACATTTAATTATGAAATCCCATCGAATAGACAATAAAACTTACGAAATGTTCAACTGCGAAAACCAACTAGTAAATTATAGAGATGAAAATACTTACGACATATCCGATTACAAGAACAAAAAAAAGAAAGAGGCAAGATTAAGAAAACGACAGAGAAATATTTCTGCTCTGGATCAACTGCACGAGCTTACGATCGTAAGTTACGTCCAACACACGAACTTAAAGGTACATTCTCACGAGTACCATCTAAGTACGAATGGACTGAATGCTCGTTGAGCTCGAGGTCGATCTTTCAAAGTGAAACAGAAGAAGGAAGGATGATACAGTCTACGGCACATGCCGCTCCTTCACCTTGCTGAATGCATCGGCACTCGTTATAATTGGGAGTACCCTCGAAGGAACGCACACAGAAAGGGAACGTCATATTCAGCCGGATATGGTCACACCCTCGCCCCCATCAGTCTCTTGACGTTATTTGACTAATAAACTTCTATCCAGGGTTCTCCTTCATCGATCGAGATACTGTTTCCCGGTTTCGTCTCTCTGTCTATCGTTGTCGACACGGCTCTCTTTGACACGGCCGTTGACAGAGTACAATTAGGGGAACCGAGTCCCCGATATGTATGCGCAGAATGACAAGAGATACGTGGCTTTTAGGGACGAGGGCAAATCTGACGGGAGATATCGATCTGCCGACTCATTTGCAAAGGCTGGATGGAAAAGTTCGTCGACGTGTTTGCGGCCGATTAGATAGATGAAGATGCGTTTCCAATGTGGATTTCCATTGGGTGATCATTCGAGAAATTCTTTTGTTCTGATATTCTTTGGTGATTAATTGTCTCGAAGTATCTGCTAACTTTCCTTCGCTTTTCTTTACGCAAGTTTGATTTATTTCAACTTATTTCGATGAAAATTCGAGAAAAATGCAATGGAAATTGTAGGAAATTAAATAGCGTTAAATCTCTCTAACTTTCGGAAAGAAGAATCTCGCGAGCTTTACATTAATTCTTTAGAAATTAAAATTTTTCTTTTTCAACTAAGTATTACTAAAATTTGTTAACTTTTACGGAAATTCAGGATCGACGTTATAGATCTCAAAAAACGTAAAATATTTGAATAAACGTTATTTATTTGTCTCATCTCTAAATATTACGATCGGAGTTTTAATCTTTCCAGTAAGAAAAGTAGTACGTAATTATCAATTTATGTTTTATAAAATTATCAGTTTATTTTTATCACACTGTATGTAGTATTCACGCTCGTTCGTATACCTGATAAATTCCTCAAACAGTATCGTGATTAGCGATAACGCGAAGCTCCAAGATCACTTCACCCTTGTTGTTCCTATCGATTTTCACCATTTTGCGGTTCACCTCCGGGACCATGATAATATCATCTGATCCGACTCTCTTAACAGGTGCTTCGACTAATTTGTAACGCGTGATCGGTACCTCCTCTTTGTTCACTTCCATGACCGGCTTTTCCGGCGCGACAAGCGTGTACACCTAATTTCAACATGATACATGATTAGTACGTGCATTGGTATCTGCACCTACGTGGAAAATTTTTCGATTAATAGAATTAATAGATACGAGGTTCATACGACTTCAATTTACGATTGTTATCGATGTCCAATTTACTGATTATTGGAAAAAGTGATTCTCTGAAAAAATTGGACTCGTCAGAATTGTCAATTTTTTTTTTAATTCTGTAATGAAATAGTCAGTGACGTTCTATCAAAAAGAAAACACTATTCTAATTGATGTTTCTTTGTGTTCGGTTGCTTTATGCCATAATTTCACTTTAATTGCTTTTCGAGAGCATTAAAAAGAAAGCAATTTAAACAATATGAAACATAAATTCCCTCGGTATTTCGGTGAATTGGTATGAATTCTCTAGATGATATAACGTGAAAGACAATCACGTACTTTATATAATTAATTAATTTTGTATTTTTGTATTTTTAACAATTGATAAAAGAACGATCGATAAAAATTATTTATCTTGTGTAGAATTCATGATTCTACTGGTATTAATTTTCCACAATTTCATCATGAATAAAATATATTATGACAATAAACATAATGGAAACATCATTTGAACGAAGAAATATACAGAGTCGGGGATAGAAATAAAGGTAGTGGAAGTAGGTATCAACGAAGATTAATCGAACTAATAATTTCTTTAAGTTTCTCTTATTATATGTATATTTCTATAGTATATTATTTAGTAAATAATTGAAGCTAATAATTTACGTCTTTGCGTAAATAAGCCATATTTAACGAAACTTCGTTGACACTCGTTTCCATCACCTGTCCATTTCTTTTTGTTCTCGATTACGTGTTTGCAAATACATTACGTAACTGTGTTACGAAACAAACTCTATATTCTGCTTTTATTCGCTGTAAAAATCGAACGACAATCTTCACGATCCTTATCTCTACATTTTTTCGATCGCAATAAAAAGATGTTAGATAAATACTATCCATTATCGCAACAATCCCAATCGATGTATTTAAAGGTAAAATTTCACAGGAACGAATCGACTTACCTTTTTAACAGGATGTATCTTACTATCAGGATCGCTTGAGTCCCCAGCAAAGAAACTCAGATCCAAATCCCGCGAAGATTGCTCATTCGGAACGGGGAAAGTTAAGTCGTCGTATCGATTCTGGTCCAGAGTCGGCAAATAATAAACTCGTCCATTAACGACAACTACGAACGTCGTCAGGATGCTCACAAATATCCAACCGTTCTTCATCGTTTTGCGTACTCAGAGAGAACTACGAGTTAGAGGGCCGTGTGCTCGACGAAGAAAAGTAATAAAAAAAAAGAACTTTCCTCGTGACAGCTGACAGATCCATTAATCCATCGTAAGGCGATTACAGACCATTCTTTCGAATGATTAATTAAGAGTACAATCTGCCAACGGACGAAGAAACGAATAATAATTTCCTATTGGTCTAATTGTAAACGAAGAGTTGTTTCGTGTGGTCAGAAAGACTAATATACTTTTTTTCCTTTTTTTTTCATCAGGAAGCTTTGTATTATATTAAAAAGTGGAGGCGTATTGTTTTGTTATTTCGCAACAATGGCTAAAAATGTAGTACGAATGGAGTTTAAAATATTTTTATGCTGCCGACGGGTTTATTTCGCTATCTATGAAACATTTTTCGTCGACAGTAATGGATCCGTTTTGAAACATCCAATTATGAGGAAGTTGAAGTTCATTCATTCTATGAAATCAATAACTTTTAATAGTTGAGCCTGAGTTTTATGAAAAATAGTATAAAAAAGCGAAATTTTGACACGAACATTTTAAACTATAGTGATACACTATAGTGATATAGTGACCATTCAAACAGTTAATTACACGTACAGTAGACCTCTGTTTATTTGACTTTGTCGGAGAACCAAATAATTTATATAAAATAGAATTTATATCAGAAATTCACCGATACTTCCTACTGTCTATCATTTCTCGTTCACGTAATAGAAATGCATGTTCAGATAATAGAAACCAACCGGCAGGAATTTCTGTGCGTAATCGGACACTAACTAAAATTGCGGTCAAACGAATGGAGTTCGTATAAACGAAGCTCTACTGTGCGTATATTATGCTTATACTACTTTAAGATCGTTTCTAAATTTCCACAATGTGTTCTCATAATTCTTTCTCCAATAAGACAAATTCATCGTGCATCGTTCGTCACTTTCGTAGAACTCTCTTTGCTAACAGACTGACAGCTAATAAATGTCATTACTTTGAATACGACAGACAAGCTGCGGCGAGGAAAACACTGGTGCAACACTTGCGCGAAATCATTAACATAGGAAGAGAGTAAAGAAGAAGGAGAAAGAGAAAGAGAGAATATTGAGCAGAAAAATCGTAACTGCTCCGTCAGCAGCTTTTTACATTTCTGTTTGACGGTTCTCCGAAACGATCAGGCCCAGCGATTATGAACACTGAGACGGAAAATAAATCGCGGAACTCTAAACTGAGAGCGTCGCGTATTCATGGGGGTAGATACCGATAGATCCCCGATTTATTGTTCGCGTTCGAACCGGCGTCCGCTTTAAAGGCAGAAAACACGGTTTTCACTCGTAAAGGGGTGAAAGCGAACCGGGGGCGCGCGGGGCATGAAAATAGGTGAGGGGAAGAGGTGAGCGGGTGTGCATGTGCATTATTGGAACGCGACGAGAGATTAAAAACGACTTTTTCCAAAGGATCGGTTCCATTGACTGGGGTGCATTGCGGCAAGTCCTGAATAATGCATGAAATTTGTTCCCCGGAATCGAATCGTTTCTCGTCACCGCCAGCACCGGAACAAGAGAGCGAGCATAAATCTAAATAATTTCAACCCTCGAATTTTTATTATTCCTATGACTACGTCTGCGCCTCCGCGCTGAATATGCATGCCTTGCTTTCCGCACTTCGGCCTCGAGTGTTCCACCTTTTGTGTAACCAGCCCTTCGCCACAACTGATGATGCACCTTGCGACTGCCCCGGTCCCCGATACCGCTTAAATCGTCAACACACTGGTTAATTTTCCGTCTAAAACGAAATTAAATAAACGATTGCTTAGAAATCAGTGTTCTGGACGATCGAACAATCTTCGGTAAGCCGAAAGAGAATTAAGGCGAAACTAGCATCTTGTCCTGTAGAATTGATTTGACAGATTTGACTAGTCGGCTCGTAAATGAAAGCTTTCGTTAATATCGTAATTAGAAAATATTTGTTTTGGTAAGAAATATTTCGAAAGGCTAAGAAAGAAAAGATTCATATGTATTGAAAATTTAGTGATTCTATATATCATAGTTGAACAGAAAATTTAATATCAAAAATTTACAAAAGGTCAGTCATTATTCACTCGAGGAATCTCGATAAATCACAGAAAGTATTAACGAGCAGCGAAGATGACACCGGATCTTCCCCCATCCCATCCTCTTCTTTTGCCTGTGAAATATAGCCGACAACTTTTCTCATACTTGAGAATTTTCTTTAGAAGCATACTGTACTACGGAGGAAAGAGTAGAGGAAAGGGGAAGTTATAAAGTGTCCAAGACGGACGCTATAACAATATTGCAAAGGATAAAATTATGTAGCGTTTATACCACAAGAATTATATTTTTTACAATATTTCGTAAAACATCAGAAATGAAAATTAGCGTAATTAAAAAATTCTCATCTTATGATATTCATACGAATATTAATATCTATAAATACGTTTGATTGTAAAAATAAATCTAAATTTTCATATTTTCATATTTTAATATTTTATTCAAATATTACTGTAAATAAAAACACAAAAAATAATGAGTTATGTAACAATATGAATTACATTTCTGAAAAATTATTGTTAGTAGCATTATTTTTCAATATTTATAATTATATTCACAAACGATCTATAGGTCAAATAATGGACACAACACATAGAATCCATAATATTTTATTTATGTGTAATACTGCGCAATATGTTACTTCTTAAAACTCTTCCTCGAGGCACACATTATCAACAACTTCATTCTAAGGTATTGTACAGAATTCCTAAATTAATTTACATGTTTACTTTTTACAGATTCTATTAGAATCTTTCTTTTACAATAAGCAAGTATGACAATCATACATATACGTGTATTCAGTCGCATTGCAATAATATCGTATTAAATGCTATTACACATTAACAAATCTACAAATGTTGAGTAACATCAAGTTTTACAATAAACTAATTCAAGTACTCAACAAATTATCTAAATGAGTGCAAATATAAATGAAAAAGATATCCTTTACCTACATTGAACATCTCTGCAATTCAATCAAATAAATTGCACATACATTTTGAAGGAACACATTGAAAAAAATTTCGAAAAAAGAAACAAATTACAAAGATATTTAAAAACAACGTTTTACATCACATGTATTATTTCTACGAGTATTTGGCAGTTTATACCCAATAAATTTTATATCATCTATTTAGCTAATGCTGAAACCTTTTTGCAAATTTCATTAGTGTATTCACTGCATTTTGCAGATCCACCAAGATCTCCAGTTAAATGTTTGCCTTCTTTAATAGTGTCATAAGCAGAAATTTCGATCAGTTTAGCATGTTCATTTAGCCCCATATATTTAAGCATCATTACAGCAGAGAGTAATAATGCTGTAGGATTCGCTTTATCTTGACCTGCTATATCTGGAGCAGTTCCATGCACCTATTTTGGGACAAAATTATTATCAAATCACGCCCTATCATATTATAATTATATTATAAAAGAAATATAAAATTTTGTCTACTCACAGATTCAAACAATGCGCCATTCAGACCAATATTTCCACTTGGTGTAAGACCAAGTCCTCCTACAAGTCCAGCACACATATCAGATAAAATATCACCATATAAATTAGGCATTACAAGTACATCGTATTGACTAGGATCTTGAACCATGTTTAAGCATACTGTATCTAAATATTTTTCTTCAAATTTAATAGAGGGAAATTTTTGTGCAGCTTCTCTACAACACCTTAAGAACAAACCATCTGACATTCTCATTATATTTGCTTTATGTACAGCGGTCACCTATTAAGGAAATTAATAGTTGCCTAAAATATTTGTTAGCTTCTTTTTTAAGTTAATTTTTGAATAAGTAGATTAAAAACCTTTTTTCTATTATTATCCTGAGCATATTGGAAAGCAAATTCCGCTACTCGACTGGAAGCTTCCTCTGTAATCAATTTAATTGATTGTACAACTCCTTCTACAATTTCATGTTCTATACCAGAGTATTCTCCTTCTGTATTTTCTCTGATAGTGACAACATCAACATTGTCATATAATGTCTTATATCCTTCCAAGGAACGACATGGTCGAACATTGGCATATAAATTAAATTCTCTGAAAAAAAAAAAAATAAAAATAAAAGAAAGAAATATATAAATGTAAATTGTCGAAATATATAAATTATCGAATAGTTTTAAATCCTTGCTACAGTCTACACTAAAGCAGTCTACACTACTTCAAATAATTACATGTTTACATTGACATTTGTATGACAATTATGTAACTTAAACAGCTCATAACAAATATATGAAGATTGAGACAATATTGTGATGTTTGATTGATGTTTGAAGTAGATACACTTAACTATTCTTAATTACACAAGATAAAAGTAGGCTTACTTTCTTAATGCAAGATTTAAAGATCTATGTCCTTTTCCTATAGGTGTCATCAATGGTCCTTTCAGACCAATTTTATTTCTGTTAACTGAATCAATGGCAGCTTGTGGAATACCAAATTTTCCATCTGGACCTCTTACCGGTGTTACATCAACAGATTCCCACTCTATGGGTACCTGGTATTTAAGATAATATTACAAGTATATGTGAATGCATATAAAGAAATACAAAATGTTTGGGTACAATCTTATCTAACATTGGATACATTCATCTTTATTAGTGCTGTTATATGAAAGAATAAACTGTATAGGTATATATTAACATACATATAGATACTAACAGTTGAGTAACAGTGTTATGCAATACATGATATATGAGTGATACTATTAAAGTTTCTTCATTCATGCTGAAAAATAGTACATTGTTGTTTCTCAATATTAAAACTATTATGCATCATTATTACACATATAAATGAAAACAAATTAATAATCTCATGCATTTATTTGAAATTCACAAAATATACACTGTGTTTATAAAAAATATACAAATTAAAAAGAACATACCCTGGCTACAAGAGCAGACTGAATTAGCCTACAATTGGATCAACCTGTATAAGAGTAAGATTAAAATAAACTCCTTAAGGTTATTAGTAGGACACTTAGGGTCACCTTGTAAGGTTCAAACCACAAATAATGAAAAAATTAAAACAGTTACTCAAAATGTAATATCTACTGTGCAAAAATGTAACAGAAATGTCAAAGTGGACACATGTTATCAATATACTTCCATTCGACTGATAAGACATGCAATTACCTAGAAATATCATGCATAATGAAAACTGTTAACATATAAAATTATTTGTGAAAACCATTTTACCTTGGCAGCATCGAAAATCTTTTGTACTGCAGTTGAAATTTCGGGTCCGATACCATCTCCGGGAATAAGTGTGCATTTGTGAACTTTATTGCTGTAAAAACGGACACAGCCAATTTTGGGGACCTGTTAATCAAATATCAATAAGATTGATAATTATTAATAAAAGAACACGCGGAATACTACTATATTTCGTAAAGAAAGATAGTACGAAGGTGGTACTGAGAAATTGATATAATGTCAAAGGAGGAAAGAAAAATTATAAATGATATAAGGAAAAGAGATAGTTTGCCAAGCTGTTAGAGCCCTCAGCAGAAAGATATAACCAAGATATGAAATATTCTAACCTCATTGTTTGAGAATGATCACAATTACGTGTAGGACACTTATTGTTTTTAGAATTTCTGGATTGACACGTGTTACTTACTGCATTTCGTATCCACTGTGCTGCCATTCTCTTTGTAAATTTTATAATAAACACAAGAACTTCCACCACCCAAAATTGTTGCGCACGTCAGAAGCAGCACCAAAAACCCAGAGATGTGAAATGAATCACAGTTGTGATTGGTTCCCGCGAAACGATGTCTTCTGCTATTCGGAAACGGAACATAATGGTCGATAGTATCGAACATGACGAGTGGCTCCACATATACCGACATTTTGATTTACAAGATAATGGCTAAGGGCAAATTTATTTTCAATAATTGAGATTGTCTTTTCAAACTTTTTTTTATCATTTTTCAAACAATAAACTATCGAAATAAGAATATGAAATAATAAACATTCTTGTAACATTTAAAAAAAATTTATTTAATTTAAATATGAATATTGATACGTGAATTTTGATTGGCTACACAATCGAGTTTTAATTTTTCCGAAGACAATAGCTCGAGTTTGAAACTTCTCAATCAGTTATGTTCAAATGTTTAATAATCACAATCGTGTAATGTTTTCTAAATATGAAATATAATTTATACTTGCAACGTAGAAGGGTAGCAACGTAATATCATAGAAATATTATAATCAAATGATTTTTATAGTTTTATTCGTATCTTTTTAAATAAGAACTTATTTTGAATACAGTAGTTTCCGGTATGGTTTAGCATTTCCTCGGACGGCCATTTTATAGGACGCTTCACCGTCGCGTATGTTTGCTTATTCGGTATCTTTTACTCTTTTTAACGAATAAACTATTTATATGTTCTTTAAATAATTTAGTTTATTCAGTGCAAAAAGCGTTGACAATGATTAAGCAAGAGGAGTAAGTATAAAATTGATATTTATAATAATTCATTGTCTATTCTTTGTCGGCGTGGAGAATCATGTACAATTAACACAAACCGACGCTAGTACATTTTCAACGTATCAGCAGTATACATTTTTTTTAGCAAGTATTTGTTGAATCACTCAATTTAGTTAAAATTTATACAAATTATATATTGAAAAACATATAATAAAAGTTGTAGGTACATATATTAACAAGCAACAGTAAAACGTGTTTTCTCTTACACGAGTTAGTTCTATATAATCTTGTTAAATATTAGGGGTCAAGTACAGAATAACGAGGAGAGAGATCGAAGTAGAGAACGTGATCGTAACAGGAGAGCGGAACGACAAAATCGCATAAATTCTACAAGCCGTGATCGTAGTAGGGAACGAAACGATCGCGGTCGAAAAGCTTCAGATCGACGAATCTATGTATCAAACATTCCCTATGATTTTCGCTGGCAAGATCTTAAGGATTTATTCAGAACAGAAGTTGGTAAAGTTGCTCATGTCGAACTTTTTACTGACGAAAATGACAAACCAAGAGGTTGTGGTATTGTTGAATTTGAAGATTCAGACTCGGTAAAAATTGCTGTAGAAAAAATGCATCGGTATGATATTAAAGGGAGAAAGCTGGTCGTCAAAGAGGTAGTTAGTATATTGTTATTTTTTCAACTTCCTTACAACTTGGATGGGTACCATGCAATCAGTGTTAAGGACATGTTTAATATTTATGCATTTTAGGACTTTGATGTTGAACGGGATAAATATGGCCGGTTAGCAACAGCTCGTAACAATGAAAGAGTTCGTGATGATAGATTTAGGGATCCGCCAAGGCCACAAGGTGGTGGGCGTCAAAATATGAATGCTCCTGCTGGTGGAGGTGGTGGTGGTGGAGGCGGTGGCGGCGGCGGTGGTGGCGGTGGTGGTGGCGGAGATAGCAAATTTGGGAATACCTATGGTCTAAGTACTCAGTTTTTAGAATCTTTAGGGGGAATACCTATGGTCTACGTACTCAGTTTTTAGAATCTTTAGACATTAATGGACCTTTAGTTACTAGAGTATTCGTAGCAAATGTAAGTATATCTTGCGATACAGTTTGTATAATATTGACAAATTAAGTATATGAAAGTTTATTAAGTTATTACTTTGTATATTTAGCTTGACTACAAAGTGGATGAAAAGAAATTATTAGAAGTGTTTAAATTAGCTGGTAAAGTACTACATGTTGAATTAGGAAAAGATAAAGATGGAAAATCTCGAGGATTTGGAGTGGTAGAATATGACCATCCAGTAGAATCTGTACAAGCTATATCAATGCTTCATAATCAGCAACTTTATGATAGACGTATGACTGTGAGACTTGACAGAGCAAATGAACCAGACATGCCACCAAAATTACCAGAAGGTACCTTCTTATTTCCTAAGAAATATTTTATTTTGTTATATAAACATATAAAAATGAAAATTGATATCAATTCCAAAATAGGGTTAAAGGGAATTGGAATGGGTCTTGGAGCTGGTGGTAATAGATTAATGGATGTAGCTAGAAACATTCCTAATGTACAAGCAAATAATCCACCTGTTGTGAATCCTATTTCTGCTCCTGTGTTGGCTGCTGGTGCTTTTGGAGCTGGTTTAAACAATGTTGTGCCAGCACAGTTAGGTGAGTCTTACTATAAATGTAATATATAAAATAAGATAGATAGAGAATCTGACAATGATATATTTATATACCTATAGCATCTGCATTGACAAATTCAAATGCTGCAGCTCTTCAAGCAAGTCTTGCTGGAGGTCTAAGCGCTAACCTGACCACCAGTTCTTTGCTGAATTCGTCGTTAACAAATGAGTTGGCTTCTAACTTAAATAATTTCGGCGGAGGAGTTGGAGGTTTGTCTAATTTACAAGCCTCTTTAGCTGGTGGACAAGGCAACAATTCATTTGCGCCGCGAGGCTTATCTAAAATGGACAATGATGTAGGCTTCGGTGGAAACAATGCTTTTGGTGGTTCTAACTTCGGTGGTGGCAGAGATTTTGACGGTGGATTCAACAGAGGGGACAACGATCGTGTTCCTGGTGGAGGTGGTGGTTTTGCTGGAAATCAAGGTCAAGGAGGAGGTGGGAACAGACAGAATACTAATGGTTCTCGGCCGATGTCAGACACTATTCTTATAGGAAATGTATGTACTTTTCTTAATTTGTACACAATAACTAATACATGTATGTATATTTGTAAACATAAAGATAATTGTAACAGCTCCCACCAAACACAACATGGCAAATGTTGAGAGACAAATTTCAAGATGTTGGAGAGGTGAAATTTGCTGAAATGCGGGGAAGTGACATGGGCATGGTACGATTCGCATCTGAATGGGATGCTGAACGCGCTGTGTGTATCCTTTTAAAGAATATGCTAATAGTATAAATCAGTTTTGTCTATTTAAGAGAATACGCATTTTGAAGGGCATGTATCATTTTAAAGATTTTTCTTAATAATTTTTATATATAGCTATGATGAATCGGTCACGTATCGATGGTAGGACGATTGATGTTCGTCTCTACTAAAATCTGGGGAATACACTCAAGGTAACATTAATAGAGAACCTCTGCAGAATTTGATGCTTAACAATAATTTATTGATGCAGCGAGAGGAGACTGGGTGTTCGTATGTCGTCTGCAGGATTGTTCCGCTCCTGGTGACAATACTTGAAATTCATCCTAGTAGTGTGGCAGAACTTAGGACAGTGGGTGAGAAGTATCTGTCGTTGGAAGATCAACAGTTGTTTTATGCCTACTTCAACGTTGAAACACTCATTGGCTGCCGATGATCACCCTTCCTTGCTACAACTATTTCATTCGAAATTCTTTTACCAGATTATCGTTCCTTTTTACAGTGGAAGTCTACTAATTGTTCACTCCTAAATCGATCTTTTTGAGTGATCGACAAATAGTTTAGTTGTTAGATTTAGGTTCATAATGTTCTACGTAATCTGTAGGTTTTTCAGTATATAGGTTTATGATATTTACAGTAATTATCAAATGTAGCTTGTAAGTTTATTTCTTAGTTCTCACGAGAGATCAATCGATTTCCCCACATTCCGGTTGAACATGACGCTTTGGTCATTCGCGGAGTGGTTTATCGATCAGGGACAGATTAATCTTTCAAGCATAAATATTAAAGCGATATAGTTGTTACGGATTTTACAAGTTAAAGTTTATCCATGTATGATAGATACTTTCATGCACAATCCTACACACATCGTGGACGTGTGTCGATTTGTTTGTGGTATCGGTCGCACTCTATTCTTGTATCTAATACATAGTGATACATCATGGCTCAACAGGGGACTGTATTGTTTTCATTATAGTTCTGCGATCTGATCTTTTATTCGTCGCGTCACATCGTTTTAGTAACTTGGAGATTCAAGTGTAGCGGAGCATACAAAATTTTAGTTGTCATTAGGAAGGTCCCTTCCAATTCGCTCGTCTCGAGACTTCAGCGAATGAACATTGGATGACTTTATACCCAAAATTTGGCAGAATTTGTCTTACATATTGTGCATCAATCATATGTTTACCAAAAAATACAAAATATTTGTGTAAAGAACCAACAATTTTTAATATCTGTCGGTTTTTACAAAGTGCAAATAGAGGCTTTTCACAGCTAATTTTATATACATATTCTTTGGTAAACATATTTCCTCTCGCTATGTAGATCTCGAGGAACATTCTGCGCATTGTATAACACTCTTGTATAACCACAACATCATGACAGTGATTGAATAAAATCCAAATCCGTTTTGACTACAAAAAAATATGCTGGTCGTTGTGTTTTATTTCTGTGTTGTTGTGATTCTTTATACTTTAAGCAGGTTTAAGCTGTGTATATGCATTGGCATAGAGGATATTGTTTCCGCTACTTTTACATGTGCAATACATTTACCTAGAACGAGTTTTTTCAAATGTATTGCACTTAAGCAGAAATTTCTGCTTAAAAAATGTATAACTGTAGATATTAGTACTCCCTGCTTACTTTTGAGATTTATAAACTTCACTATCTGTGAGGCATGAATATTTGTTTACATCGCAGGTGAGATATTTTTCAGGTGATTGTGGTTTTCTATTCCTCTATGATGAATATATATTTCAAGAAGGAATAATTTGCTTGAAATTTATCAAATATTTGTTCCTTCATTAATGGCTACTGGAATGCATTGTTAATGTGATATTCGAATTATCAAGTTACATGTGGTACTCTTCTTTCGAAGATTGTTAAAAATTTATGCTATTGTTTGAAATAGTGGATTAACAGGTTTTGGGAAAATTAAAACTGTGGACGGTAATATAGTATTTCGTCTCTAACACTGTGGTTGATTCTTATTTTATTGTAGCATCTAGAGAGATTTTATTGTATCCTCCATATTTATCGAGAACTAGTTTAGAACTGCAAAATTTCTATATTCCAAGTGAATTTATGTAACGTAAGAAGCACAATTACTTATTATGACTGTAACTTCTATGGTAAGTGGTTGTAAATATTTTATGCTCTGGTCTTTGCCGCAATCGCCAATGAAATATTTAATGCGTGTTCAAATCACTATGCGTATGGAATTTTTTAATAACCATCGTCGATCTCCGCTGTGTGGTTGCCAAATTTGTTTCTTAACATTTGAAGGATGTGGTCTTTTTTTCTTATAATGTCATTGATGTCAGATAGGGTCTTATTTTATAACGCATGAGATCGTGTGCTATGGTTTGTTGTATTATTTCCATCGTAAGTGATTGATCGGTTGTGTTTTATTATTCCACGAGATATTTTGGAGGAAGGATATTATGTGTTTCGACGAACATAAAAGAATAGGGATAACGACATCTTCTCTTTGATATCGTTTAAACGCTCATTATCGAAATTGTTTGAATAAGTGTCTAAAAATAAAATTTTTTAATATAGAGGATTTAAATATATCTTGAGTAATTAATCACTTTTAAATTGCGGCTATCATCTTGCAGGAAAATTGGGTAAGTTCTACAATTTGTATAACAGATTTTTATGAATATGTTGTTCTTCCAGGGAAGCTATCTCGTCCAAGCGAAAAGTTATTAAGCGGTAAGTTTTGTAGGATGAAAATCCATTGGTATCTTATTAAATAGAAATAAATGAACATCTCGATATATTATTAATCACACCTGTATTTCCAGTCTTCACATTATAAAACAGTTAAATTGGGTGACTGAATGTAAGATACTTTTTTTGTAGAGAATCACAGTGTTTGTGTAAAAATAAAGTGTGTGAATATAATCACTGAAACAAAAATGTGTTCAAAAAGTACAAAACTCAAGTCGCATCAAGATCTCAATGGTATTATAAACTCTATATGCATTACTGTGAGAAAATTGTTATAGTTGTGCTATTTAGTGTCAAGTGCATTTGTTTATTTTCAAAAAAAGCACCTTACTAAAACACCTCGGATATATAATTCTTAAGTATATATAGTTTTGTATAATACTTATAATGTATATGTATGTTTATCACATTTTAAATAAAGGTAAGCTTAAATATTATAGATTAACATAATATATACGTAACTTCTTAAATCTTCTAATTGGCAAATTCTTTTAAGTAATAAACTCAAAAAACATGTTTATATGTATAATAAAAATGTTATGTCGTAGAATTTTTAACGTATAATTTTATTTTTCCCTATTTTTAATATATAAAAACGTATAAGTGATTTATATTTTAGATATTCCATGCTATATAAAAAAGTATATTACATAATTTTACTTCTGTTCTTATTTTTTATGTAACAATGAAAATGAAAGTAATTCCTACGATTACACAATTTTTCAATTTAACATATGAGTTATAACTAAATGTTATCAATGTAATTTGTATATTATGGCTTGTAATGGGGTTTATGTATAAGGGAAAAAGCTGTCAGCGTATACGATAATAAAATCATATTAACCGATATTTATGAGCTATCATAACCCATGTCAGTAATCTTAAGTGTTTTGTATTGATCAACATCAATATTAAGAATTTTTCTTTTATTGGACGAAATGAAGAACATAATTTAAGACTAATTTGAAATTCGTAACTATTTGAATTGTTCTTAACTCTTTACTAGCATTGAACGATACTAGAGTCGCAGAGGTTACTGACTCACTGATATTTAATTCTCTAAAAACCAGATTTATAACTAAAAATTACTGACAGCATATTTTACGTATGCCACATCATGGTATTATATGTATAATAATAGCATTCCTTTCTATGTTTCATACTTGCTTATTCGAAAAAGTATCTTAATATTAATTTTACACTTTCGAAAAAGATATAAAACTTTATCGTTGATTTTTCTTATTCTTTAGATAACGTATAAATATCTCTTGTAGCATTCTAAGCAATAGCCTATCGTTTCCACTGCACTAGTATCACTAGTGCATTTGAACAAAATCTTGAAGATGTTTTGGGACAGACTCAATATCGTATGCTTTCCTTACTACTCTCGCTGCTAGACAGGTGAGTTTAGTGTATCTCATGGGATATATCGAAGCATATGGGTGTTTATTCCGTACTAAAGTCTCATACGCGGTGTTACTCCATATCAATGATTGGAATGTGCTACCCATTTTATTAACAGCATCAATATGTGCACCAGCATCAAGAAGAATATTAACAAGATCGGTTGGCGGATGGAACATAGCAGCAAGATGTAATACCGTACTTCCGGTTGCATCTCTTGCTGAGACGTCAGCGCCAACTTTTATAAGAGCCTTTATTAAATGAGGAGAAGGAAACCTAAATGACGGAGATCTAGGACCAGCTCCGAATATAGTATTTCTTTCGCTAAAAACTAAATGCAACACAGTCCGATCCTACACAAAAAAGAAAAAGAAATTAATCTCTCAAAAAATTAATATATTTTTAATCGGTAAATAAATTCCTTCGTATTAACTTACGTTATTGTCTTTGGGATTTACTCGAACTAATTCATAAAGCGCTTGATGCAGTGCAGAATATTCCGCAGTGTCTTCTTCTGGCATTTCGTGAGTCAATAAACTTGCTAGGTGTAAAGTGGTGACGAGAACTCTGTTTAAGTAGGCAATATCACGTCCACGAGCTGATCCTTTGTCCAACATTTGTTTTCCTAATTTCACTTCCAAAACCTGCAATAATATAGATTGTATATTGCCATTTGCAAACAAATAACGAATATCCAGTATATTTTTGAAACATACAGCTTTCCTGAACACTCTAAGAAGTTCTTCTCTCTGAATCTGTGGTACTCTACGTCCTGTATTTATTTGTCTACCTATCATAAAACTAAAGAGTTCGGTAAAACTAAAAAGTGAACTCTGGGTCATTGGATCGAGTGGTTCCAGCATGCTTTGCTGCATATCTAAAGCATAGTTCCAAAGTTCTATACAACGACTGAACATTCCACCATCCGCGTATACAGCTCCTCTGTAGCGAATATAATAACTGGTGTCAGGATGAGCTGGTCCTAATATTCGTTCTCTAATTACAAGTGCTTGCATTCGCATTTCATCCGGATCGTTTAATAATCCATCCAGTGCATCAGGATCGGTAATTTCCCGTGCAAAATCGTAAGCAGCTACAAGTGGTGATGGTCTTGGTTTCAGTATCACTGGATCACTTCGATATCTGAAGTACGACATTGACAAATATTTCAATGATCTATGAATATTATAAAATGTAGAAATTATACGTACACACATGTATTGTACATAAAGGATGCCCCAAAAAGATGTATATACACTTTGAATGATTATACATTGTTATACCATGCATTCGTGAGATATTTAGGGGTGAAGAGGACTTTTATTTCCAACAAGGTGGTGTACCTCCCCACCACCACCGTGAAGGTCTGCCTTCATGAATATTTGCCGAACCGATAGATTGAAATAGAGATAGTGTTGAATACTTCCAGCGATTCCCAGATCTCGATGGACTTTTTTTTATGGGGATTCATCAAAGAGAAAGTTTATGACACAAAAACGGCAGTAGTTTATGAATTGAGATCAGCTATTAAAAGACTATGTATCGAAATACCGAACCAAATGATTCGTTTTGTTTGCGATTTCATTGCTCTACTTTGTCAGCAGTGCCTGGATCGTTCAAAGGTCATCAATTTGAGAGCATTTGTGATGACTAAAAAATTTCGATATCTGTCTTCTTTGATTCGGAGTTTTAATCTTACTTATACCTTAATAAATTCGCTAAATTTATAACCATTCGAAGTGTGTATAAATTTCTGGGCGTGTATTGCTGAAATTCATTTGTTTCTACAAAATTGTACATACCTTTCGTTCATTGCTTCTTTCCAGCATTCAAGTGCTCCCATCATGTCTCTCTTTTTATCCACATATGTAGCGCCCAGTAATTCCAGTGCGTCTATGCGTTCCTTGCGATTCACCAAGTTCGGCATACTGATAAAGTATTCGACAATGTGCTTATGACCTGTAAAATCAGAAAGACTTTGTGATAATTCACTTCCTACTAGAGAGTTTCCTCGTTCACTTAATAAAACACTCAGTTAAACATTAATTGTAATCGTCTTAAGGAAACCTTCGGGGTTGTGCGTGGAACATTCTGCTTTAACCTGTTACTGCTGCCGTAAGGAGTGGTGACATCCCGTAGGAGTCCACGTCCATTCGGGCACCATGCTTGAGGAGTACCTTCACGACTTCTAGAGATCCGCTCTCAGCACAATCGTGAAGTGCTGTGTTACCCTTTATGGATTTTCGGTTAACGTTCGCTTTCAGGGTAAGTAGGTACTTGACGATTTTAAGATGACTTTTGTAACAGGCGATCATCAGACTTGTATGACCATGACGGTTTGCCATCTCAATATCTGTAATCAAACAGCGTATTCATCGTTAATTCCATTTTTTTTTTATAAGAAAAATAAAACATTATTACTTCACGACATTTATCATAATACAGAAAGTTTCTATACTAATCGGAAGTTCTACGGTGACTACATCGATGTACACTTTTGTTTACAACTTTAGAAAACAGTACATGACTATTAGAAGATGGAAACGTTCCGGTTGTTTTTAAGAGATATTTGAGTGATTCATACCTGCACCGTGATCCACCAAAAATCTAACAATATCGAAGTGGCCGTCGAAACAAGCTGCTCGTAGAGGAGTGGAAAGTGTTTTAGTGGTGGCATTTACCCGGGCGCCATTTTTCACTAGTAACTTAACTAAAACCAAGTGACCGGCAGCTGCGGCGCACCACAAAGGTGGCGCGCGCTCGATCATTTCTCCATCGAACATCACTGTTGAAATAAACGAAATATTACAAATTATATTAATCGAACAATATCCCAAGTAATATTATTACATAAGAAAGATATCAAGGATGAGTTTTAACATGAGTTACGATCAACAGATAAATTATTTGAATTAGAAATAGATCTGATATCAGTTCGTAGTTACGATCGAATTCGTTCGATAATTATCGAATTTTAACACTTAGCCAATCGAATAGAGAGATCTCCCCTCTGTGAAGAACCGAATGCGTGACCGAATGGGGAGATCTTTCTTCTTGACTTTAGCAACGCGTTTTCCTTTTTTTTGTTGTTATTATCAGTTATTGTTTACCTGGAATTATTCCCAATTAATTGCGCCACTTTTTCTGCTTTTATAAAGTACAGTATATAACAAAGTAAACCAATTTAGTGGTGTTAAAATTAATGAAAAAGTTACACTATCAGCTATGACTAAATAAAATTATAATCGAACGATACCACATTGTAAAAAAATATTAAAATGCATTATGAATTTTTAATTTCACGTTCAATTCGTGTTACTTATCTTTAGCCAACTTTAACGTTTTTAATTATACCTATATTTCTTTATACTTTTAATATATACTTTCAATTTGATGTTTTCTATAAACAATATGTGAAATCGTCAAATAAAATCATTACCGCAAAATATAATTAATCGCTTAAATAATTTTTACACTTCTTTGTTTTTTAAGTAACGAATATTAGTCTTTGATACTTGAAAAAATGCGCGGTGAACAGCGTATAGGTTGGCTTATTCGAGCGTGGTTGGCTAAATGTTAAGACATGTAAATTACAAAAAATATGCCGTATATACTATTTTTAAAATGTTCTAATGTTTTTATTTATCAGAATTTCAGAATTACCGACATCAGTTACATTTAAAATTCAAGTTTTGAAGGATATGTAACCTAACGGGTTATAATACATATATATAACTTTACCGACGAACTTGTTCTACTATTTTCGCAACTCATTTCGAATATTACGATAGAAACTACTTCAGACAATTCTGTCATCCAATCATTTCACGCCATTTGGAATACTACAATGGTGAAGGTGAAACATTAGGTTGAAGATTTATAGGCTTACGGAAGCACATTTATGTATGTCCTCGATTTCGCCACAATCGATCAGCTTAAGCGGTTGTAATTTGAAATATGCTGACATATATGAAAAATTTGACAAAGACAGTTTTATAGCGCAGTCACGATTTTACCTAAACCAGGTTGATTGACATTCGCTCCACATTTTTCAATAAGGTATTCAGCCACGTCATAATGTCCATTTCGGCAGGCGATAACTAACGGTGTCGTACCATGGCTTGTTGTACTGACCAACTTCACTACCTCATCTTTCTCTCGATGTTCCAGTAATTCCTGTAACAGATAAATTAAGCGTTTTGTTTTTAAAGATATCAATGGTTTCGTGTCAAGAGTGGACAAATTGAACAAAATTGTCCGCCGTTGTTTTTGTTTCTGAGATATAAAATTATTATATAGTTCCGATCTATCCGAATGATAATCGAAGAGTACACGTAATTAGCGACGTTTTTAGATACGTCGAACAATTTGTTTAAAGAAGATCGACTACCGTGTCGTATTATTAATTGGGCTATGCTTAATCTCTCTTATCGAATCAGCTCCACGATTGATATTTGCGCTGAAACATGTAATTCTATGAAAATACCACGGCAATGGATACTGCGAATATTTCAAGGAACAAAGAATCGATAACGACGAATGAAAATCGTACGTATTGTTGTATCAGGTTGAATTTTGAAAATATAACGTTTTCGAATAATTGCTATAATTCTCTTTAAACTTCATTGTTTCGCTAATCGCTGCTGTACCTTTATCCGTTATTTTCAAATCACAATTTCTCAAAATTTAGAAAGCGAATTTAATGAAATGTTTCGTAATCGCTTATCATTAAACTAGTTACTAACTAAACTAACTAGCTAATTAAACTAAAAGAAATCTGAAAAGTAATATCCACGTTGGAGGAGAGAAAATTAACGCGCATCAACGATATTTCCCTCGCCGTGTAGCTTTTCTTAAAACGTATATGAAAAAGATAATTGACGTATTCCACTTATTAACGATATTGGTAGTGAGCGTACAATGAAAATTGCTTCGATGACTTAGGAGAAAATGAGTTATGCACTTCATGACTGAGAACAAGCACAGAGTCACGGAGTTGCTAAACTGAAAGCAGCGTCGTTAAGTTACGATCAAATAGAAAATTTGGCCTAACTTTGTTCGCTACCACGAAGGCACAATTCTGGAAATACGCGTTTCATATTTTCACTGACTTACGCTCGACAGTAAGGACCCCGTGTTGAACCGTTTGATAGAAACTTTGTCCTTAGACGTACGTTTGTTGACAGAATCGACAACGACTCTCGTGCTACTGGAATAATATGCCAACTAGACGTGAATTTTGAGCTGACAACTGAACTTGGACGAATTACCGCGATCCACGCTCCCCAGCGACGGATCCTTCGTTCGACGAATAATAAATATGTAAAATTCGCCAGGCTCTTGTCTTTATATAATCACAGTATAGCACACTCCTACAGAGATCTCTCTCTTTTCAAAGCTTCGCTATTCTCTCTTGCGATTCTTTATTTTTCTGTCGTCATCATCTTCTTATGATTACTGATTCTCGCACAGTCCAGCTCGTTAAACCTCGGTCCACATTAATTTATTTAATACTTATTTAAATTTATACACTTTCCTCCTACTTTTATTCTCAATTCTCTTGTCAACGAAACGTTTTTTTAAGTGTTTCACTTTACAAGACTAACTCGAGTGTTACAATTACCAATTTTCGGCGGTTATTCGCGGACCAAGACTTTTGTATAATATGTAAACTCGTAACGAGATATAACGTCGGTGAAACATTCGTACAGACGACACGTGGAGATGTCGGGGCTTAGAGTATCTCTCGCGTCCCTGAACTATAGGTCGATAATATTTGTACCAGATGATCTGTACGCGAATACGGAAAATTTTCTTCGTAAACACAGCCGCAAATTTCCGTTTCCTCTTGGCACAATAATTAGTAGAAACACGTAGCGAATTATCGAATATGAATCGTGTCTTCGACAACAGAATACAAATTTCGAGAATATAAATTTCAGTTTTTACTTGTTTCCGTCGAGTTTCGTCGTTCACAATACCGCGAGCTGTCGTCGCTTCTCGTATTGTCACGTACGTACGTTTTGCAATTTGACGCAGTAAGTTGAAGGAAAAACAGGTAAATATTAAATAATTGTCGACGCGCGTTCGGTGTATTGTTCGCGAAGTAAACTTTTATACAGTGTGTACACAGCGGTGAAAAGCGCTTGTACACTCGGACCACGTGATGTCTGCGAGGTCTTAACGAGACCGAGTTTTAAAGATACCGCGAGGTGACAGGATTCTTGCGTCACGTGGCCGGGTAAATTTACCGAAGAACGAAAAAACTGCGTCAATACGCAAAACCAAATTGTCATCGGTGACTTTCGATGCTCGCTCGAAACAACGTACACTTCGACTGACCGAAGCCGAAAATCCTTAAGTAGCAGTTGGTCTCCGGAGAAATCATCGTTCACCACCACCGTGGGTACGTGTAGATCCCGTTAAACGAATAATCGATGACACTGGGCCCACGTCCGCGAACGGTGAATGGACAAACTGTCGTATACTGAAAAGAGGCTGAGAGAAGCGAAAAGGGAGCGCGAGACGAACAGGCTTACTTTACTCTGACGTTTCCTCGTCTCATCGTTTATTACTTTGTCTTCTCTTCTTTTGCTCGGTTGCCTGCTTCTGCAGCTGTTTTTCTATGCCTCGTGCATACACCTTTCTCCACCTTGGTTTCTCTATGGTAACTCTCTTTCTTTAGAATTACGCGCGTGCACGCGTGCGCACACGGATCGCAACGTAAAACAGACAGCAGATTCCGTTATACCATTGACCGATATTCTTTTTCGTGGGCCCGCCCGCTGCTTTTTGGGTCTTGCACCGGCAAGAAATCTAGGCAACGAGAACGAAACGCAACGAAACGATTCCCGTCGTAAAGACCGAACTTGGCTTAACGGTGAACTATATGATCGACCTCTTTGCTACAGACATACCATTAAGTCATTAACGTCGAGTGAAACAACCGTTTTAGATATATTTTATGGACGCGAGCAAGTGTTGCAGACAATAATTCACGAGGAAGAAACGAATCGATCTGGGTGAAACGAAAGATATCGGACTGTAACACTTTGTCGGACATGTATATAAATCACTACATCAAATTACGGCGTTGCGAATCGTTATAAAATGAAGATATAATGTAAAATATGTTGTGTTGTAAATGTATATGTAAATGTATTCTATCGTTATGTTATTATTATATTAAGTATCTTCTTTTCCCATCTTGGACCAAGTTCCGGCTCTATGATACATGCATTACCTACTTTGATTTTTCGATTCTCGCTTAAAACCTACATTCCCAATACGTAAAATATAAATTTTACCATCGATTTTATCATCAATCATACGCATCCACGTTGTATTCGTATAAATATACAGGGTGGTCGGTAACTGGTGGTACAAGCGGAAAGGGAGTGATTCTACGTGAAAAAAGAAGTCGAAAATATAGAATAACAATTTTTCGTTTGAGGCTTTGTTTTCGAGAAAATCTACTTTGAATTTTCGCTCGGTACGCGTGCGGTACGTTATAACGGAGCTCACTCTATTGATGGAAAAATTTAAAAAAAATTAAAAAGAAATTAAAAAAAAATTTTTTTATTCTATATTTTCGATTTATTTTTTGCGTAAAATCACCTCCTTTCCACTTGTACCGCCAGTTACCAACCACCCTGTATATCAAAGGAAAATAAAGTTTTGTCGTCGAATGTAAAAATTATTGCCTTCTAGCGACCAAAAAAAAATTATTCTCCTATTCGTAGCTAATTTTTACGATTGAACGAAATACAATTTTTTTGTATTATTTACACTTTATATTGAATTTATATAAAACTGAATATTTCGATTATTGAATTTACGGTGTAATAAATAATACAATAATAATAACAATAACCATACACAATTTGTGTTATGTATAATCTGTTAAAATATAATATATATAATATATAATAACGCTGTTAAATTATTAACGTTATAGAATTGCTACTGTGCCTACCTATTAGGCCGCATTTGTCTACCGAAGTATCTTATCGTTCTAATTATTGACACAGTGTATTAACCATTAACAAAAGATAATAGCTAGTCAGTTTTACCAGTTTTCACCAGATTATTATCGAACCTCTCTCTGTTTCTCACACACGCGACGTGAAACCTATTTACTCTGTTAGTTTGACTAAATTGCATTTTCTTCGCATTCCTTGTATATATTCAATTATCATGTTAATAACCGCTTGTATTCTGGTAAATATTTTAAGTAAGTGACGTTTCCGACACGTCTTCAGCGTTTAAAGCGGAGGACATTTCACTTTACCCTATCGTTAATCATCATATTTTTAACGTTTGCACGATAAATTCATTTTATAACTGCTATTGTAAATTTTATGGCTATTCTGTTTATTTCACATTCTCTTGGATATAGGACGAACGGTATACGTCTATTTGTTAAGAAAATAGAAACTATCGATGATGTCTTCGTAGGCGTAACAAGTCCAAGAAGAAACTACAGTGAATCAGTTTCTATAACCTAATACTTCTATAAAAAGTATCGAACGATATTACCGGCTTAGCAAGGACGTGAAATTTTTTCGATTTTCGCGAAAAGCGATGCAAATGTCATATATATTTTTAGACCAAAAGTAAACCGATTACTCTTTTGTGTTTGAGTTAATAGGCAGAATACTTGATAGAGATCTTGCGATCTTAATCGACAGATCGAACAAATACAGTGGCAATGATAGTAACGATAGAAGATCATTTTTAAAAAGTTCGAACTAATAATATTGCAATATTATATAATACGTGCAAAGTTTCAAGCTTTCCTTTCTCGTCCCAACTTCTTTTCTACCCTTTCTATCTCCCGTACTCTTTCATTTTGCTTCTTCCTTATTTTCAAATCTATCACACGTGAACACAACTAAGTTTCCCTAATAATAAAAATAATAAATTGTTAGAAACATTCGGAATATTATATATTAGAATAGTTCAGAAACGTTCAGAATATATATATTATATATTCTGCGACAAAGAATGGTTAAATTCTTAATTAATAACTAGAAACGTTTAATACAAATCTTTCTACGTTCAAAGTACGAGATTTTACGTTCATTAAAATGTATCGCAACACTTTTGGCGTGAATTATAACTGGCATTTCGTGACTGCGAAGTAAGAAACTGAATAAAACTATTTTATGAGACGTTATCTTGAGACGTTGCTTCACGAATATTCAGTAAGAAATGCGAACAGGTAACTTGTAACGTGTATCTGTCACGGAATTCATATATTATTCTCTTCCGTTTCAGATTGCAATCTTAACTATTTGAGGTTCACTGAGTACAATTTTTTTCCCTTCGATATTGTACATACTGTCCTTGAACACATTTCGTATTCGCATGTCGGTTGAGATATACACGTGACTATCTCGTGTACCCTACTATAAAATAAAAACTCTGAAATTCTATGATAGTACGGTGAATGATACTTCTTGCTACTAAACTTGGAACAAAGAATAAAATTCTCTTAAATAGAAGCGACCTGGAACAAATATGTATATGTAATCTCTTGTGTAATTGAATGGCGAATTTGAAAATAATTAAGAAAATCAAATTTCTCCTTTACGCTGCGTCGTTTCGAATGTTGATCTTAAAATTCAAGTTTCTGCTGAACATCGAGTACTTTGACAAATTATCGGAAGAAATCTTTTCCAAAAATGTTCGTTTCGCGAAAATTTATATTCACGGTATGTAATTCATAAGATGTAACAGATATTAAAGAAAAGGACATCGACAATTTAATCAGCTGACCGAAGTACAATAACCGTACAATATCCAAGGAACCTAGAAATTTCTATCTCGCAACATACAAATTTTAATAATTTGAATAACTCGTTTCTAATCTTATCTTTTGAAATTCTGACGTGGAAACATTTTCATATGTATAAAGAATTCGTTGTACACTCCGCGATTATGAAGAGATTACAGCAATTGTATAATTCTAGCTTCAAAACGAAAAAAAGAAAACTATGCCAAGTTTCATTGTTTCTTTATCCACTGCACTTTGTCGTTTTGCCTCAGGGAAAATTACGTCAATTTCAGAATAATTATAAAATATGTCGATAGCGTATACGTAACATAACACAAAGAAAAGTTAATGTCGGCGCCTTAAATAAGCAAATATCACTGACTCCGGAGACAAATATTTCGTAACGCCTAACACCTTCCTGCAATCTAACTTCAAGCTAAATAGTTACTTCAAGATGATCGAAGTACGCGAATGTGCATCTTAATTTACTTATAACGTGTATAACATGATATACATATATAATGTATATATACAGGGTGGTTGGTAACTGGTGGTACAAGCGGAAAGGAGGTGATTCTACGCGAAAAAAGAAGTCGAAAATATGGAATAAAAATTTAAAAATTTGGAAATTTAAAAATTTAAAAATTTGAAAATTTAAAAATTTGAAAATTTAAAAATTTAAAAATTTAAAAATTTGAAAATTTGAAAATTCGAAAATTTGAAAATTTGAAAATTTAAAAATTTTAAAAATTAAAAAAATAACGTTAATCGAGACAACGATCTACAGTGACATCCGTTATAACGAGACGTGATAAAGTGCACGCGTACCGAGCGAAAATTCAAAGTCGATTTTCTCGAAAACAAAGCCTCAAACGAAAAATTTGTATTCTATATTTTCGACTTCTTTTTCCGCGTAGAATCACCCCCCTATCCGCTTGTACCACCAGTTACCAACCACGCTGTATATTATTATTATTAATTTTTTATTGCCGGCTACAAAATGAAATTAGTTTACACAGCGTTTTCATTCAACCTCGATATACACTGGATTATTACAATACACATATACGCATACATTAGTATATTATAATTTGTTGACCATGATAAAAATTAAACATCAATATTGATTACAACGCGTATCACGCAAAATAATCCGTCATTTTGTATTATTTCATTATGTTATTCCTTAAAAATATTTTCCCGTTGTTAGTTTTATTCCATTAAAATTCGAAAAATTCGAATTTTTAATTTAAAAATACCGACCCTGTATTTCGATCATGATGGGGCACGAAATGCAGTTTTTGTTTCTGGCGAATAATAAGACATTCTAGAAATCCATCTATACAGAACGATGGAAACGCGATCTATGGATAAAATTGCCTGTAACCAGAGATGAAACCATACACTTTCTCGTAACTCTGCGCTTCAAACCAGCATTGATTTTACCCGTATAATCGTCGATATCGTGCTCACATTAACGATCAATTTTACAAATTTTCAGCGTTAATTAACTTTCCTGATGTGCATTTATATGTTTACACGATGCACGTTGTGGTAATTATCTTTTTTTTTCAGTTTATAATATTCGTCTCTTAATTATCTTTAAAATTGAGTTTTCTATTTTTCTTCGAGTGGATTTCCCACAATCCTGTACTATTGGAAAGCTATTAAACCTATTTGTATTATCTCTAACCTAGACACAAATTTAGTTTTTAACGCCTTGAGTGCTATGGATGAACTCTTTCATTAATGCACGAGACGATACATGTGCATTTCTTAACAACGGCGATAAACAAAGAAATGAAAGTCCGTTTATCTTCTGTATACTTCGCGGGGAGTCGTAATTCTTATTACACTGCGAGAATTATGATTATATAATATCGCTTTAACGATGTATCTTATCTTATGTATCTATTAGATTGTCCCACGATTGTTTTTCTTTTACAAATATGAAACCTAAACTGTCGAATATCGTGCTCTTTATCTTAATAGAACAAAATGGATCGTATATAATTCGATGAAATAATATAAAACGAAAGAAACTTTTAGCTCTTATACATATATTAAACTATATTGCTTTAAATAACGAATAATATTCCTGTGCACTCTATTGTCGCCGCCGTGGCGACGTTGTAAGTGGAAGTAACAGCTCCGCTGTCGTCGCCGGAGCGACATTTTAAATACGATTGTAAATGGTCTCGCAGTACCTGGTAGCTCATAGCAAAAATGATTCGGAGTTTCTGGTAGGTCTCCGAGATACTCGCAGTGCAGAGAAATATTATAGTAGTGCCGCATATAAATCATTAATTTTTATTTAAAAAAGTATTCCGTCCCCAACGATCGCAACAGCTAGGCGCGTGCCATCTACGCGGATAGCTTCCGCCGGAAGTATTCAGCACTCAAAGGGTTAAATATCTTTATGTTTTCTCATACTAATAAGGATTCACTCAAAGAATATTCTCATTATTCTCATTCCTTTTTAAAATTCTTTTGTAGTAAGAAGCTAATGGTTCGCCTTACTTCTTTCAACTTTTCTTACTTCCTTGCATATTACTACGCATATATGGAAACATTCGAATAATTGCAAAAAAGGATTCTCTGCCTAACTGCACGGTCGTCGTATCTCCATTGCAGGTGGGGGGCTTCTTCCTGACGTACCGGAAAGCTCGAGAACCCGCCGTGATCAAGTAGCGTAACATGATCCAATTTCAGATATCGTTGGGACATCGTATCTAGGTACTAATTCGAAAGTAAAACTTTTTTATTTTTGACTTTTTTTAAACGAAGCATTTACTAACGCATTCGTGAGTATTTTCTGATTAAAATGACACCAAACACGATATAATTTGAATTATACTTATTTATCGATACGTATATATTTGCCATTAATTAAGCGAGGAAATATGCTCCAAAGTATATCGTGTTTGATGTCGTATCAATCAGAAAAACGTAACAAACGCGTTGATAAACGTTTCGTTGATCACAAATCAAAAATACAAAATTTTGCTTTTTCAGTTAATATTCTCGGCCAGTTTTTAAGTAGTTTGCCGAACGCTTCGACTCTCAGTCCCTCTTTCTCTTTCATTCGCGTCGTCCTTTTCTACGTTCGGCGCGTTTAAGATCGCAGTTCCGAGAAACAGAACCGTTCTCTGTATCTCCATAATCGCGACACCTGGGTCTCGATATTTGTATAATTATCGAATGTTTCCAAGTTCAGCGGATCTAAGATTCGATAGAAAATAGTTCGCATGAATCATTTTAGCTCGATTCTATTAATACACCAGACTTTAGTGACTAGAATAGTAGAGCCTCGTATATAAAACCAATTGTCGGAGTGTCGCTGTTTTTCAAGTGCGTTGGCCTCGGAACAGCTGCTTCGACTAGTCAGCATGACAATTAACAAACGTGGCTGGAAACTGCGAATAATATATTTTGCTCTTGCCGATCGAAAGATCCGTCATAAATAAACATGTATCGCGTGTATACCCGGTTTATTCAGAAATAGTAAAAACAAAAGGCGCGTTCGAAGGAACGGAGGAAGCTGAAGAGTGCGGTATGGCGCGGTATGGCGCGGATCAGAAGAGTTTATTTTTCTCCATGCAACGAACGCTGAGGACGCACGATTGCCTCAATGCAAATACACGCCCCTCAAAACACGGACGAGAAGTTCTATTCCAGGATCACATTCAACGTTAACAGATATACTGGACTTTCAAAAATTATGTAAATCCAAAAAACGAAAATAACCGCCGACGAAAAAGCCGCCGAACGACAAGCTCTTTTAAAATTTTCAACTTCTTTGTAACCTTTCATCCTCGCTTTTCATTGTATTTTTCAATGTTCCTTTTAGTAAGCGGCACATTAGTTTGAATTTTTTAAGTTTCACGGACGATAACCGACAAGTTCAGAAGGAAAACGATCCTTATCAAATTTTGTTCGTCATTGTAGAAATGGTAGAATCGTTATCCTAGAAAATGATCTGTATCTTGATTTGTCGTTGAATGAAAGTTGGAAAATCAATTTTAACAAAATAACTTTTGATAGGAGATTCGCAAATTGTCCTTTCGGGATGCGTATAGTTACTCGCAGATCTAAATACTCACAGCTATTGCGTATAATGAATATTTTGTTGAAGAAAATTGAAACGTAATGTAAAGAGATCAAAATATTCTTCTATTTTTTTTTCTTCTGTTTCTAGACTACCACGAACGATGAACGTCGCGGTACAGAATTGTCAAAAGTATCCTGTTTTTCTTTCAGCATAATGGGTATTTCACTTTAATATCCTTCTTTCGTTATCTATGCGAAAGTAAATAAGTGCAATTATTCGAAGGTACTAATTTTCCTTCATAACAACCAGGAAAAGTAACGCTGAGAAACGCGTGTGTAATTGCAGAGAAATTCTTAAATGTAGCCGCAGGTCATCCTGTTATAATACACAAGTCTTTATATGAAATCTTCGCCATTACAAAAACTTGTTCCATTTCAACAACTAAAATATTCCTACCGTTTTAAAACTGTTGTCTCGATATTTCACGAATAAAATAGATATATACTTTAACCTACTCGGTATATCTTAGAACATATGTTTCTTTATTTCAAATACGTTCCAAAAATTCCTCGTCACTCGATCACGAGATTTTGTCCTATATTTTTATAAAAATTATTGTCAACGATTGTGTGACGTTACGTGATTTGCGATGAAAAATATATCAAAATTCTAGGATATAATTGCGTTAATTAGAGGTATGCAGGTTTTTAACGGTAAATTATGCAGTTACCTCGTTTTTGAAAAAATTGCTGCCCATCATCGAGATAAGAAAATAAAAACGCTTCAACGTTATATATAAAAGTTATTTAACGTTTTAGGTATTGCTTGACTGAAGAGATTGTATGATCGCAGCTTTGCATAATAAATGGCGTGCAACTTCATGTTCAGGAATAGACTAACGTCATTAACATATCTCACCGACTTTTAATTCCTTATCGGTACTTTTAATGATTTCGAGTTGTGAAAGTATTGTCAACAAAGTGAAGAAGCATACATAAGAGAAATACATAATCAACGAAGTGGAATGCAAAACTCACTCGTGTAAAATAATCTTCATCGTTCACCTCGTACTCCATTTTCTCGTTCTCCTTTTCTCCAGGCACAATTAACGAATTTGCCTCTCGGCCGGATATATTTTTTAACACGCGCGATTACTGAAATAGCTGTATTTAAGTGACCCGAATAGCACAACGATTATACGACTCGTGATTTCAGTATCTGTCTTATAAAGTACCGTAAAGTAAAAAAACTGTCTAATAAAGTAAAAGATCTGATCGTGATCTATTTATTATAATCTATTCTCCATCTATTTTAGAATAACTCAGTCATTTTACTATATCTCAATTTTACGATTATTCTGTTTGGCGTACAAAGATTTCAAATTTTATACGATCGCAAAATTTCGTTCAATTAAATACACTGAACACGACATAGAATATGAAATTCTACGTAATTTAGAAATTCCATTCAATTAAGCACAGTGACCGTAAAAACAGTTAAAGAAACAGCAAAATATTTTTCTTCCAGATATACATATCTTTTATGGTAAACACACTCGCGGAATGGTTCACTCTGCCACGACATCAATACCTTCGAAATATAGCAATTTATCATCGTCTAGACGCGAATGAGAAAACACTTCTAGTACGCATGAAACGCGAAACTGAATGTGTAATGCGACGAACTTAAAACCGAAGAGTTATGTAGCTGAACTTCGATCACGCGAGAGGTAATTAGAAACTAAACGAGACGACCGATTGGTAATCGATGAGCCGACCGACTGACAATCGCACAGTGACCGACTGATCTGAGACCGAGGAAATAAATACAGAAAATGACGCTACGAGCTCTGGTAATGGAAAGAACGAGCGAAGCCTGTTATTTGAAGCGACACTGTTCGTTTGGAACTTCCCCGAAGTACGCGTGCCGCGAGATTCTGGCGAGCTAAGCGAAAGAGTAGGAGAAAGATAGATCGTGCAGTGAAAGAGGAAAGGAGGGACCTTCTTTACCAGGTGCAGGATTGAAAAGAGGTGGTCAGCTCGAACACAGGAATACGTATAAAATGCGAGAAAGTAGGCCCTGCGTACCGATATTTATGCAACAGCACCGACGGTCGCATAAGCAAGCTTATGCGCCAGAACACCACCGTGTACACTTTCTAATTGTTCTTCCTGATCAACTCTTACCGGTTGTTACACAACAGAAATATAGTTGGCGCGTATGCGCGTTATGAGATACGTTCGCCACGTCATGCCTATCGTTCGTCGTGCTATATCGGCTTTAATATCGACTCCGTTCAAACGAAGAAAATCCAATTTTCCGAACTAATTGACAGACACAGACTCCGTTCGGGCAGCCGATTTTTCCGGATCACCGAACGATTACCGTTTATCTAGAGATTTAGCCATTAACACTAGGTAATATTACGTAAAGAAAGCACACACAGGGGTTACGTATTCTAATGTAACGTCTTAAGTCATTTCACTTTAACAACTTTTTTTTTCTTTTTACTTAGGGAATAATTTTAAGAGATTGATCGTTTCAACATTCGTATACCTGTTGTTCTTTCATTTTGTAGTTATTTTAATTAGGATATCGTATTTTATTTTAGTATTTTATTTTATTTATCTCGTTTCTATTTTTGCCATCACTCCGTATATAGGAAATCGAGTAATAAAAATCTGAGACGACTGGATGATCGATAAAGCGCTTTGTACTTCGCCGACACATTGTTTACGTCGTTTTTTGAAGAAGTATAGACCATCGATCAGTTTATCTAGAATGAACCATTAAATACATAGTTAAAAAAAAAAAAAAAGAAATAACCGGAGAAATGAAAAATACTTCCTTATTTACGTATCATAATCGATGTCGTTAACGACCACAGAGACAACATTAATAGGCTTATTGGTTCATAACACGCTCACAGTCTCAGATTCGAGTTGGCATGTAATTTTACAATATACGCGTGATATCGACTCGGACGTGGGGTACAAGTTAAAAACCGCGGTATTTTAAAGTAGATTTTACAATAATTTACGTAAAGCACATCTATACTGGTACATGCTGATTCCGTTGCTCTATCTTTTACAATTACGTCGCAATAGCCAACAGAAATAAAATCTTCTTTCTGTTCAAATAAGAGTCATACAGTGTGGCCTCTTTGGTTGTATAATCGTAAAAAATTGTAAAATTTTACGTAAATTAATATTTTTGATTAGTAATAAACGTCGTGTTGCTTGATAATTAACCCTTTCGGCAGTGAAACCGCTGTACGGGCCACCGTGCCGCCGGAATAGCGGTACTGAACGGAGCACTGCGACGAAAAGCGTTCATACGTTGCGCGGGGCTCATGGTTAAGTGGTATCCCGCGGACGTCGTGTATAGGCGACGCTCGTGCACACAGGCCATCGCGCGGACGTCGCCTATAGACGACACCCGTCCACACAGGTCGTCACGCGGATACCGCCTATAGGCGACATACGTAGCGAAAGGGTTAAGAAAGGTGAACACTTCGAGCCACCTGCTGTGTCGTTCGTTTTGCATTATAAACGAAATAAATTAAAATCATCTCCTTCCGTCTTCGAGTTACCAAATTTCTTTATCGAGTTATTAAATATTTATTATACGTTGGTTGTTCCGTATATAGAATTTTCGTGCAAAAGTTATTGACATCAATGCATGATAACAGAAATTCGATCAATGGACATATAATAAACGCGATTCGCGTCACTTCATAGTAAGGGATTAATTACTCTTCGAACGTAACGCTATGACGCGTAGTACTGACGTACAAGAAAAACGTATAATTACGCAATCAACTACGACATATCGTTGGTTATGTAACACGTGTCGTTGAAGTGCAACAGGTATCATATGTACGCCGGTATTACGTGTAATTTCCCGCGGATGCAAATCCTCGACACGAGCAACGTCATATGGTCGTGGGACTTATGTAAAATGCCACTCATTGCTGATATAATAGCGGAAACGGGGTTCTTATACGAAGTAGCATAGAATGATCATAGAATGCTTTTGGAGAGACTAGTTAACATTGGCAGCAGGCACGTGAGAAACGAGAATTACGGTAACACGTGGACTACGTTATATTTATCTAACATCAAGGACCGAATCTTTTATTATGTCATTACGTTACAAATTGTATACCTGTCTTCATGTTTTTCTATACACGGCTAAGCAATTGCTTACTAATATTTCAGTTATATGTTTTACGACTGCTTGCCTGGAAAGTGAGACACGAGGTCGTCGTATGAATCGGGAAACCAATGGTTCAGAGACGTTGTCAGGCGAAAGAAACGAGTAAGATTGTCGAACCGTGCAAGTAACAGGGAAAGAAATGATCGCTAACTATGTAACTAGATGCTGTATGAAATTACATTTACTTATACTTTCCAAGCGAGACTGTTACGTAAACTTTCGAGAAAGGTATTTACAAAAAGTATTACAGGTAGTGAAGTATCAACGTGAGTACAAATCAACCGAGTATATCATGAAGCGCGTTATTACCTATTTTACATAATGTACACGTTATAAAATCGCTGGTTATTTAAATCAATATGTTAACGATCGAAGAATAACAAATATACTCAGTATCAACGTTCTATTTCGTTTAAATTCTCGACATTGCGCGTATTTACAGTATCAAGAGTACATATACTTTAACAAATATACGTTCAATGACAAAAGATGCCAAATATGAAATATTTTTTTAGTAAGTACGATTGTTCAAATAAACAATTCTTCTCGATATACAAATAATCAAGAATAGAAATTACACAAAATATAACGATCACAAAGACCTAGAATATTATGTTATGTTTGGCTACTGCGCGAGGTACCATGGATCTAATAACAAGGAATGCAGGATATTTGAAAAATCGTTATTTATAACTATTTATCGCTATTACAGCTTTATCTAAAGATTTTAGTCCTCTTAGGGATCCCTGTGCATACGGTGGATCTGTCTCACCCAACATTTGTACTCGCAGTACCTAACGATAAAAGAATTTAATCGTCCACGAGCCTCTGTCTGAACTAGGTGTTCGCAAACGTTCGAAAACATTGATAGATTTGCGATCGAAGAATTCCTACCTATTCGGGGAATTCAGTGTTTAGATCCTTTAAAGATTAAACTCCTTATTAAAATTCTTTACACTCATTATATCGGGGACTCCTATTGAAGACAATAATCATACAAGATACGTATTATTGTATCTTCATGATATTAGTAGCGACTTATTATCCTCAGCAATGATCTTTATGTTTTTTTCGTTATGTCACAATCGTTACTGATTACCTGCATACTCGAAGCAAATAAGACAGTAAAAACATCTGTACTACCAACACGTGTATTGCATCTGTCTTTTTTTTTTCTTTCGCTTCTGTAGTAGATAGAAGCGATCGATATAATCGATGAAAGTGTAAAAGGTAGACAAACAAATATAAAAAAAAGCGTCATAACTACAGATAATTTACTTCTGTAGAAGCGTAATTTAATTACGTTCACCTTTTGCACGTCTGGCGAATATAAAAAATTGCATTTACAACGAAGATAGATTCTATCATCTAGTTCTCTCAATGATCAAGATCGTAATATCCTTGAGCGCGTACACAATACAGATTCTTCTAACAAATTCAATGGCATACATCACAAGTAGAACGCAATCATCGACAACTGATTCGTTGTAAGTTGCAAGGCCGCTACGCTTCTGTTCTCGTTACAATAACGTTTTGCCAAAATGTTTGCAACCGCACACGCGCTCCTTCTGCGACACCGATTTATATTCTTGTGATTTACTCGCAATTATCCACGGGGAAAACAAGAATGAATCACATAAAAAAAAAAAAATTCTTTCAACGTATATCAAGAAATTCTAGCACATTTTCCGTACGTGATTGTGACGCTATGTTACTGGTTATTTCATCAGCCAAATGTTGCTCGGCATTGAGGTAGAACATTCTTAATAAAACAAAGGATCTTTATATGTACACACTGCGTAACGCAATTCTTTGTTAGGAAAGATTTAGCCAACGCAACTGCATAACGCTTTCAGCTGGAGCGTTTTTGATTTTATAAAAATTCCATCCTTCCAATTTAACGATGATTGGTTCATGCAGACGTGTCTTGCTTTCTGACAATTCCCTCAAACTTTTTGCCTGGAATCATAATCTAATTTAAGGCTAAGTAAGTGAAAATGATACTTTACATTGTAATTTTTAAACGTTCCAAGCAAGATAATGATATAAATTACTCAGTCCCTTTAAACGAATTATTAATTACTCGGAAATTGTTACAGATAATCCTTCGATCGAAAAGATTTTTCTAATTTTCTGGCGCTAATGTGAGATTTATGTTCAAAAAGAGAGACTGATCTGTATATTGTGTAATATTAATATTTAACGTAATACATATACAGTTCGAATGTTTTGTAATGTTAATAATATAAATTTCTATGTCATATCAGACAGAACACCTAACAAAATGCAATAGAATTTTAAGTATCATGAAATTTCTTATTAATCTTCAACTAGCACTATTGGTTCATAGGAAATTATACAAAAATTTCGGAGGGCGAATCTCGAGATTACTTACTTTTTTGGAATACTTAATTATCATTATTACAAAAATATAATTCGTAATTAATTTACACGAGATACGCAAGATTCTTGAACAAAAATATTGTCATTTAATTAATTTCATTAATCCTGAATAAAAAAATTATTGTGTTCAGAAACCTACGTACATAATTCATTCATTGAACGTTCGTGACATATCATTGTGAGAGAACTGCAGAGGTAGCTATACGTATGTCTGTATGTAAAATACACGCGTGTGTAAATACACGTGCAATTTAATCTCGCGAAAATTTTTGTATCGTCGTCTTACAAACGACCTACTGTGCGTGGGATTCTTGGATATTTAGAAAACGTAATTTCGCAAGAAGACTAGCAATATCGGTTAACAGATTTCCTTCGATACGATCCTATTTACATAAAATATTCGTTGAGAATTCTTGCTAAGGAAATGGGAAAAAGAAATGAACGTAAAAACCCATGGATTGATTGGTTGATTCATAAATGGCAAAAAGCGAAAGTTACTTCGTTACAACTTATTTGTTGGTACCGCAAAAACAAATTTTCAGAAGAAAAGATTTCAACAAGTGGAAACTCTTGGACTTTTTAGTCTGTTTATACGAATAGACTAATTCATTGATCGGCATTTAATTCTGATTACTTCATTTCCCGTGTCAGGTTAATGATATGATAGGTCAAATTAATTAATATGTATTGAAGGAATCCGCATAGATTTGCTTAAGTTACAATGATGAAATACTTCCAATCCGTATGTACAGTTCGTTCGTTATATGAATTTATTATTGTACGAATATGCAATTTGAAAATCACGAACAATTCATTTGGTTCTTGGAAAAACTATTTGAAAAAGTTAAATTGGCGATACATTATTACAAATGTACTACATAAATCGTATCTGTTGATCGGGTGTGAATCCATTTATTAAACAAAATAATAACTTACTGCTTATTCTGTAAAGCTAATGCACGTATGAGTCTCAATTTTATTACTACATGTTATATTAATTATATTTCAAAGACACCTTCTTAGACTATATCATACATTTTCTTACGGCCTCTTCTTAGAAATCATAATCATAAAACGTGTAAATTATTGGTCTTTTACATAATGCAATCTAGAATTAAAGGTGTTTTGCAACTAGGTATTATTCAGAGATAAATGACAATGAATCATGTCCATATCATTTTTCATCGTTCTTATTTATCTTATTCAGAATCGACGTGAGGTAAACATTTTGTAGAAAGATCGTACGAATTTATATGAACAAACGTATGTCTCATTTGAGAGTTTAAGTATTTAGCAAAATAACGAATAAGAATTAAATTCCGCGGAATCCCCGAGAGTAATTGAAACGCCTGTGCCCCGTAATAATTGTAAGCATACGACTTATAGATTTTTTTTTTTAATTTAAAATTTCACATTCACAATTTGTCCAATTTGGACATTTGGTAGAATTTTTTATCTATTTGATTATCATGTGGGTGGCTACCCCCAATGGGGTATCATCTTTGTGTTTGTTAAGATATATCCTTTGTGAGATCTGCTGGGTGACTTATAGATGTAGTTTTGTTTCGTTCTTTGTAGAAGTTTTGATTGTAAGTCAATAAACTAATTGTGTTAAGATATACTTGCACATATACAAATACGTTTCTTTCTTTTTTTTTTTTTGCAAGAATTATACAATCAATTCTCATCGAGAATTATAAGTAAATTATTCTGACGTGGTATTATGTCGTGTTTAATAAGCGTTTATCGTATGTTTGATTCTAGGTTCATGAAGTTAAAGCCGAAGAAGTCGATTTAACTGATTTTTAAACGACTAAACTTTTTAACAGATTGACATCTTTATGAATGATTGTTAAATGGAACGCTTTTAGCAACGTAATATACACAACAATTAAGTTATCAAGATAGAAATATATAAATATCAAGCAATCTGTTTGTTGCGTCCTTCAAGTTAATACAATTACAAGTAAATACAATAAGGATATAAATAAAGGATTTATATAAATAACAAACTTTCAAATCGCTTTAAGCTGTGATAACAATATTTAGATGGTTAAACATCAAGACACAGAATACAACATATTCTGCATTGTTATCCGTTAAATACGACTTCAAAATAAGAACTTACTTGGATTGGTCAAACACATTCTTGGATGATGATTCACGAATATTTACAAGAAATTAGCAAGTTGCTAATGATCGACATTATCGTCGTCACATCGTCCGTAAAATGTTAATGAACGTCAGAGAGGATCCTCCTCCTTCAAGATGACCTTTTGCGGACCGATAAAGTCCACGAACGAAAATTTAAATAGAAATGTCACTTACAGGGCATATGTACCGTACATTAATAACAATCGTGTAGTTATGACGTCTAAGTTGCTATTGATCGTCAGAAGGCTAATTAAAGGACATCCTGGAAGACGTCTTGAATAAATAACGAAAGGCTTCGTATGATAGAAAAATCGTGGACTAAATCCACGACGCAATAAATCAAATAATTCGCTGTCTAAAAGATAGATGTCAACGTAAAATAGTCGATGTAACAACCGATTCTGTCACGTTATTTGGATTTGGTGTACGAATGTGATCAACACAGCTTACTGGAACAAATTAACGTTATAAAGTCATATTTGCGAAGAAAACATATGACTTCGCCTTTGTCCTCGATGTTTCATATAGAAACGAAACGATTCACGTAACATGAATAAACGTATTACAAAGCATTAATAGAAAATATATCATCTTTTTAAAACTAAAAAAAAAAAGAAAATGTATTATTTTGTAAGTCAAGGTAAAACACAAATTACACCTTGTGATAAGAAACGCGCATTTATACATATGTATTACGCGATAGGTGATATTTTCTGGAAAATTCTTTCTCATCATAGATACTGAAATTTCAAGTCACATTATAGCGACAAGTACGTACTTCGAAGGTCCGATTATTAAAATAATTTGAATACGAGTGGCCAGATATCGGTTTTCATTTTCTTCTCATGCTTAAAAGGTTGTTTCGTTATTCGTGGAAATAATCCTTCCAATGTGAGAAAACAGCAACAGAAACGAATAAAAAAAAGATATCGTTCGAACGGAAAATCCCCGGACTTGAAAATCTTCCATTCTATAACCATAATTCAATAACATAACACGAGTCGATTGTTTTCAAATCTATGCTTTCTGGAAATTTCAATCCGATTAGTGAAACACGTGCCCGTAGGCGAGAAAAATATATTTAAAGGTGGGATTCCCGGAAATCCGTCCTTGTAAAAATTCCGTTCGTAAGGTATGATATTGAAAAAGGAAAATATATGACGATTTAACTCGTTCATCACAGAAGACAAGTTAACTCGTGACTTCAATCCCTAAGAATTTTTTTTATTTACAGATCTTCCGTTTAAAATCGGTCCACGCGTAGTTATATTTTGCAAGATCGAGACTATCCTAAAACTAAACTACATTTAATCTATCTTTATCTTCCGAAGAGCACAGAGGAAGAAAATGATAAGCTATACTTTCTATTCTTTACAAGAAAACAATCGAAAAATTCGTTACGTTGTCGATCTACCCTATGTTACCAAAATTGCCTTTCTGCAATATTTGGTTTTGCAGCTATAAATACGTCTCATCTTCTTCAAAATCTTCACAATATTATTCGTCATAATATTAAAATATTATGCTTATAATCGTACATTTACCTTCCACAAAATTTAGTCAACTTGACAGCTATTTTCAAAAGATGTGCATCTTAAAACTCGAGACGCTCTTTGTTACCTTACTTTCAATTATTTTCGATTACTTCGTATTGCCCCGTTTCTAAGCAGGAAACGACGTTGACATTAGAAAATCAATAGAAAAGATGTTCTTATCGTGTTTCTGTCCTTCGTTTCATCGGTTGATTCTATTTACTATTTGTCATTACCACCTAATGATAAACTCGGCAATCGCTCAGTTGCCAACCCATCATAATAATAAAACTTTCTGGCTAAGAAACGACCCAGTTAATCAGTGGAAATCTCCCCTTTGACGTTCCAGCCGCTGTTTGATTTCCCGCGTGAATAAGGGTAAATAGAAGATCGCGGAATATATTAAAAGACAACGTAGGCGCACGAGGCATTTTAGTCTTTCTCTCCATTCTGAGTGACGTCTTTTCTGCGCCTGGTTATGTCTCTGACTCACTACCTCGTCGACCGAGTAATATTAGAACGTGCCGGGAGAGTTGACTCGCATGTACCTCGCGAGTCACTCTTCAATCCCCGTCGTTCGTACACCGTAGATTTCCCTTGCTGTATGCAGCACGGACAAATTAATTGCAACTGCGAGAAAAAGGGGTTAACACGGATCAGCGAGGCAAAGAGAAGTATAAAGCTGAAGTGAAAGTCCGTTACGCGTAGTATAAAATTGTGGAAAAGATGATGGAACAATGAAATTTGGAGATATCTTATGAAACTGAATGCTTTGTTTGATACACGCGTAATATAGAAATATCGCGGAAAGATATTTATGGAAATATGAGTCACACAGAAGGTAAACTGATATATTTTATCCACGGTAACAGTAGAACCGCTAAATTCGTTAAAATTTCATCGATATCGTTCTTCGTGGCATCACTAAAAATATTGACGTGCTACTGGCGTATTTAATGTACACTTTATACACAGTATATTTAAATACACATCAGAGACTGGTCTTGATCTAGCGTTAAATATTTACTTTCTGAAGGATTAATTTAAAAAGCAAAGAATAATTATTTTGATACTTAAAGTCGAGAAATTTTCAGAGAATGAAGTTACGTTTTCTATATTAATGAATTCTTGTTCAAACAACCTCATGATGCGACGAATAATTTAGGAATAATTTCATTTTTAAATACATCTTTCTGTTCAATTAAATTCTGCATGCTTAATCTTGCCTGCATTATCTATGAAAATATCTTTGCTGAATTCTTGAGTAAAACGTTTAAAAAAACCCACACAATCTTGTTTAGTATTCAATGTCAAAATCATATATTTGTTTAGTAAAATATTGTTCAAGGCTTATCTATCAATCTTGTCCTTGGAAGCGCGTGGACAAATTACGATGCGCATTTGTCCTTAAGAAAATTTCCACGAATCTTGATACATACAATCGTCCAGCAATGTAGAAAGACAATAACCTGCTTAGTCAGTGAACCGCTGACTTGGCCAGAAGCGATAAGGAAGGACAATGAAAAATCGATGGTACATACTTGGAACGTATGGAGAAACATTCTCGTCTCGTCGAGGTTGACTAAATAAAGATTTAAACTGGCGAACGTGTTGTGAAACGATGCAGAACTCGTTCCAAGTTTCCAAGTGCTTCGGATACAACAAAACAGCTTTGCACACAATTTGTATTATTAAATTCTCGATTGTCTTCGTGTAACAAATTATTGTTTAACTTCGCTATACAATAGCCACGTATTTTAATCGATCTTATAATAATAATTCGTTTATCTCTACTTTAATCTAATCTCTAATCAACTTCAATTGATGAGGCAATTGACTTTTTTACCTGTTACTAATCAATTGATAATAGTAATTGATTCAATTACGCATAAAATATCGATTTAAAACTCAATATTGAAATATTGTCATTCTTCCAAGTATCGGTCCACCGAGAAAATAATAAACATATAAATGTATTAGAAACGCGCTCAACTTTTCATTTACTACGAAAGATATTACAAAAGATCGACTAGGAAAATTCTAATTTCGAACAGAATACGATACAGGAAGAGATACGACACGAAGGGCAGATAACTTGCCAGTGTCAAGGTACTGGATAAAATCTTTCACTGTGGCGATTATTTCTCGACTGGTTGACTAGGTAGCAGGGGGATTAAGCCACGCTCACACTATCGCACTATCATTGGAGCGTTACACGTTGCTACTACAGTCATACGGTGATATGATTTTATTGTCCGTAATTGAGAAAAGTTTCTCATATAACGCGATCTTACATCATTTATTTCAATAATCATGTGAACGCGACGTTAGACAGTTCAATTCAACTTGCATATACCGTATAAAAGAATAAGGAACATCGACATGAATAACCTTACCGACAACTTCAAGAGTAGCTAGGTATTATACAGGATGTCATATCTTTTTGTTCGCGTGAAATTAGAAATGACATTGTGTAGAAGATAAACAGGAAGCTTGAGAGGAGAACCGTATGAACGAGGACAAGCTAGATTTTCTTACAGATTATTATAAAAAGAATTAATATTAATAAACGTAGAAATATAGGAAGATATAAATATCACATCTTTAGGTTAAAGGAAATTATCAATATAAATTGTTGAAGTGATTCTCACTTCTAGGAAAACTCTACATCTTCTCTAGTATTTAGTTTTCCTAGTCCTCGAAGCCATTGACTATTGTTTGGCACTAAATCGATTTGAAGGGCCTCTCAGCCTCGTAGTCTTTCTTAGGAACATGCTTTGCACAGATGATGCAGCGGGATGTAGACAAGCCAGTTTTTTTTAATTACAAAAATACCCATAGGCCAGTGTGACAACGACCATACCCAAATCTACCTCGTTCCACACTACCTGACTATGAACCGTTAGGCTTTGACCTGACCTTTGAACATGGCCCAACACTAAATTTTTCCCACTACGTAGGGCAATCAGGATCCTCTCCTTACCCCTCAACTTCTACGAACTCAACATATAAAAAGTGCAAGCATTCGGCCACGAGACTAGTCTTGGCTACAGTCTTGGCCGTGCTTTGAACAACTATTTTAACTTCGCTACTTCATCGTAATATTGTGTTTAATCACTTTTGCGATTAAAAGCATACAAAAATATAAAAGGACAGTCAAGTTAAGCTATCGCTCGGCTACTCCTTTTTTTATCACGAATTTTAAGTGACACCAGCGTGAGGATCTGGACTAGCATACACTGTACTTATACTTAAATATATTTTTATTATACATTCATCCAGGCATTTCCTCTTTCTATTCTAAGATAAACTTCGACATAAATAAGTAGATATAAATACTATTTTAATCCTTATTTTATATTAAATTCTACTATTTTTAAAACACCATTTATTCTCCGCTACCTATTGACAGACTCATTTAACATAAATATATATAAGAAGTATAAAAAATGATTTCATATTTAAGACGTGTTCGTATACTTATATACTTAATAAAGGAGAAATGGATTTACTATATCTTACTAATTTTCAAGATATGAACAGATCTCGAAGATATTACCAAAGAATGAAAAATTATGTATATATCAAAGGATGATCATGAGTTGGAAAGAATCTCGAATATTTGAATAGATAACACTGCATATGAGTATAAATAAATCAAACGGAAAGCACATGCTTCAAGTATTTTATTATAGCGATATAAATGATGGTACGGTAAAAACTCTGTGTTTAAGATAATTTATATTAGTTTAATAATTGATAATGTTGCGCTCGGTAATCTGTTATTACTCGAGGCGAATAAAAATTAATATTTGAAATGCGACGCGATTATCTCTGCAATGAAAGTGTGCTGTATCTTACGTATTATAAGCCAAAGTAACTAAGCAATAATCCCTAAGCTCTGAGTAATAATCTTCTATCTCTATGAAAGCATCTCGACAAATAATTCCTATAACCGCGATTAATCAATGTCTAGTTCGTTTCTTAATCTGCATATAACGCACTATATACAATACGATTTTATTATTATTACACATTTCTCTCAACTTTATCTGCAATTAAGTACAAAACGATGTGTAAATAACTTCGCATGGAATATTCTGAACATTTGTATAGTTAAAAAATAAGAGACAAAAATAAAGATATTAACATATCTAGCTAGATCATAACGAGCTAGATCAATCCGAGACTTTGCCTCATCGATTAAGTCTATTACAACGACTGACATTGATGTTTCATCGATTTGAAACAAAAATATATTCAATGACTGTCAACAGTTATATCGGCACGTGCATGTTCAATTCGAAATAGATATCTAGATATTGGCTATAATGCTGTTCTATTTATAGAGTCTGTTATAGATTTTACACTATCCAATCAATAAACAGGCATAAAGTCCAACAACACGATGATAATAGTTACTATCTAATCTAGACTTATGGTACTTCGGAGAAGAAATTTTTTCTAATGAAAATTTCTGAAGTAAAATACATGCAAATATATCTTTTCACGTAGTAAATACTGACGAAGTAATAGCTTCATCCGAGAGAGGAACAAAATCTTTAATTCACAAATTGTATCTTCTTAATTACGCGACGGACAATAATCTCGTACACAATGCTACTTACACGTTACTATCAGCATCCGTTTGATTAGATAAGGATTACATATTATAAACTCGAATGAATTATGGAGAAATGAAAAGAACATAAATCTTCATTATAACAAAATGCAAAAAATATTGTAGCTATAATTTATGATGTATTTATGCATGTTCTGAGCTGAAATATGGAACTAATTTAAATATCATTAGGCGAGGCATCTGATAGATACAAAGCGACTGACGATCAAACAAAATTTTTTCCAATAATACGCAATTCCTGACTTATTTTCCTCTTATATGTACAAGCACGTAAACGATTCGTGCGATAAATAATTCTAAACAATTTAGTGGATTTTTAATAAACGTTATATATTTTTTACAATGCCTTACAAGAAACTAATGCTGTTGCGTTTTTCCGGGGTCATTGTCAAAAATATTATTAAAAAATATCTTAGATATGAAAATAGGCTGTGAAAAATTTCTACATACATATTAAAGTCTGTAGTACGTTGTACAATTAATTTTCTTTTTGTTTAAAAGATTTTCCCGATAAATACGATACCCGGATAAGCCTTTTCGTTTCGTGAGGTAAAAATGATATCGGCGTGCAAAAATCCAGCAACCGTAGCTCAGCTGAATTGATATCAACGTAAATAAATTCGTATACGTTTTATCGTCGAATAATCGCACCGAAGGCAACAAGATGTTGCTCGAGATTTTTCGTAAAAATGTGGCGAGGAAAAACGTAAAGATCGCGGCATCGAGGAAGAAAACGTATTTTTGTGTCGTAACTGAAAGTTATTTCGGTAATTGGAACGTTTAGGCGTTACACATGTGCACAATCCTAACCTAGATTTTATACTGTCTTGTCCGCTGCTGAGGTGATTCGCATCCGTATGAAATGTGTTTCGAAAGCGGCGCTCAAGACGAAGAAAACATAACCTTGCAACGGGAATTCGCTGAATGGTTACCGTTCATTGCGATCTTAACCTATTTCGCGACCGAACAATTCTCCATCTAAGTGAATTTCAATGAGCTGCCTTTGCTACGCATTTTGCAACGGTATATCTACGAATCAGATTGGTAATTGACAAAGTTACAGTTACGATACTAGGTCGATATCTGTTTTTATATGTTTTCTTATCTTATCCTGATTTTAATCTTGTTTGGGTAAAGTGGGACACTCGGTATAATTTATTTCTCGTTTTACAATAGAATAATCGATTCAATTATTTATCGAATATATATTTTTTAGGCAAGCTCCTTGAATATTTTTTTTTTTTTTTTTTTTTTT
>NT_176525.1:436849-511019 GCF_000188095.3 Bombus impatiens | reverse complement strand
TCTTTTATTTTTTTTTTTTTTTTTTTTTTTTGATACGATGTTTCAATTCAATTTGATTCGATCGTCGTGGCTACAAGCAGTCGAGGAGAAAAGCAAATCTTATTGTGACCGTGAATAGTTCGAGGCAGCTAGCCAACATTAACGATTTCTTCATTGGAAATGTTCATAAATTTCGTCTAAATATAACGTGGTTGTAGATTTCTGCATTTGATATCAGCTATAATACGTTCGTTTTTTAACACATCGATCTTAACATATACATAATTCTAATTAAAGAATATATCTAGATTTAATAAATTTATCGGACCTCTGCTTGAATACACACTTGGAATATTCAAAACATTATTTTAAAATACGAATAGCACGAAGGAAGACTAGATCTAGTACCGATTTGACACGTGCATTTTGAATAGGAGTAGAAAATTAGTTTTTACTAAACTTATTAGAACAAAATCGCGAAATTATCCTAATTAACTATCGTTTGTGGTCTGATTATAAATATTCATGTATCCGTAAGTACAAGTAGGAGTAATTCAAAGATAAATCACACCATAAATTATTCAGTAACAGGAATGTAATATTTAATAATTATCTCGTTATGACAAATAGCTACATATATTTTAATTAAGCTTATTCATGATATCTGGCAATCTACGACGAAGAAGGAAAAGAACAGAAGTCAAGTCACGAAACAAACGTGACTCAACGAAAATAAATATCTAAATTAATCTTTTTATGATATGATATCGAATTAACTGAAGCGCGAGTGAAAATTAAACGTTTCCACGAAAACAATTTTTATTTACGTTTCACAACTTCGCATTTAATTGACTACAGTTCTCGTATGGTACAACTAAAGATACACTCGCAACAATTATGCAATGTGATGAACAATTTATTTAAAAAATTAAATTCCACTGAATCAGAGACGTTAGAGTATCTTTCGTTTCCTTAGAAGAAAAAAAAAATCAAACGAGCCGGTCAAAAGCCAAATTCATCAAATTTTTCTAGTTCATTTATGTATCACATGCAGGTGTTCGTATCATTATCATGTTAACATGATACGGTAATGGTAACGTTGTAACACGCTATAAATTCGTAGTCAAATAATATTCGTTGGCAATAAAATTTTGCATTTTTGGATAAATAAACCTAAATCTAATATAAATTAAGTAAATTAAACATCGATGTCGCGTCTTTGTTGCTGCAACTCTGCAATTTCTAAAATTATCGCTCTAAACATCCCTCTGGATCGTGGAAAATATAAAAAATCATTTTACTTCTTTCAGAAGAACACTATGTCGGTTATATCCTTGAATTAACGTAGCAAACTTGCAACAACAGGCAAACGTGCTGTATATCTACATATTTTTAGCGACAGAAGCATCAACATGGTCGTCTATTTTTCCACATGCAATCTCAACTGAATATCCCTGAATATTTTATTCGAGGTAAAACGAGCCGGTTTCTACGTTCGCCGCTTTACGATCGCGATTGTGATTTCAACGTAATTACCGCTGTAGCAGCAATCGGTCAAGAGGTCTTCGTGAAATCAAGATCCTGAGCGTAGTGAAAATTGGTGTCAGCCTTGAATCACAAGAATTGAAGTTATGTAATTTCCCACCACGCGAGAAACTGACATAAAATGTGCTAGTTCGACAGCTTGACCGCGTTGCGTAATTTGAACTCGACTATTAAAGCACTCATTCATCGTGTATGAAGAACACTGACTAAGAAATTTTGGATTTCAGTTTTACGTGGGCTGACTCATGGCCAATGAGTTATTAGAAGATGAAACTCAAGGCAATATATTTTGATGTCTCAATATTACCGATTTATTTTTCCCCTTACAATTAATTGTAACGTCAGCTTTAAATATACTTAAACCAATTACCTTTATATAGTTCAATTAATGTCGATTTTATTTCTCTTACAGCTTTTATAGCATTATATTTCACTTTCGTGGCAATTGTCAATTCATGACGAACTAAGCTCATACGTTACGCTAATTTTTGCGTTTTACGTAAATTTTTATGAAAATAGATATAGTAAAAATAGCTATAAACATATAGACGACAACCAATATTATCAACAAAGAAAATTAAAAGTTACTTTACTTCGAATACTTTGAATAATTTTCGATATTCAAATTCCTCAGAAACGCATAAATATTCACAACCTAATAATTATATCATAAATTAATCTGTTCGTAATAACTTAGGAAGTAAATGCTTCTAGATATTACATATCGGTGTAAAATTTTCATTTTGTAATCGATATTGCAAAATATTCTTTTCAAGGCATATTCAACACAAAACAAGCTATCTGACCTAAGGTTTCGATGATAACTAACGATTACGTAACGCGACAATGCAATTACGGGTAATCTTCAAGGAAAGGAAAAAAACGCGTGAAAAACGGGAAAGCCGTGTTGTTGTACTCGTTGTGCAATTAAGCGTAGCTCATCACATTTTAATCAAAGAATCGTATTAAGCGCTTTTAATTATCTTTTAATAACCTTAAGAGTGCTGTGATCTTATCTATTATAGCATTTGTCCATAGTATTTCGTGTGATACTACTTCTAGTATATGTTTTCTATTATTGTAACAAGCAGTGGACCTCGTCGTCCGTTAGAAACACAGCTTATGACCCACCGATGAGTCAACCGAACCAAACCTAACCCAACCGAAGATTGAACGCGTGCTGCAGTAGATTTTTTTCATTCAATCTCTCTCACGCGCGCGCGCGCTCACGTGCGTACACACACATTTTTATGCAGGGTGGTTGGTAACTGGTGATACAAGCAGAAAGGGGGTGATTCTACGCGAAAAAAGAAGTCGAAAATATAGAATAAAATTTTTTTTTTTAATTTTTTTTTCTTTTTTTTTTAATTTTTCCATCGAGACAACGATCTACAGCGAGATCCGTTATAACGCGTACCGAGCGAAGATTCAAAGTCGATTTTCTCGAAAATAGGGTCTCAAACGAAAAATTTGTATTCTATATTTTCGACTTCTTTTTTCGCGTAGAATCACTCCCTTTCCGCTTGTACCACCAGTTACCAACCATCCTGTATATTTAGAATTCTATAAAAAAACATTAAAATTCTTTTGATTTTAAACGAAATAGATATATAGTATCTACTGGCGTAAAACGTACAGCGATATAAATATTTTCAGATAAATTTCTCACTTCGTATTTCGAATATCCACGAGAAGTTTAGGTAATAACATGAATACGCGATATCAAAAGAATTTTAATAGCGATATTTATTGATATTGAAATATTAAAACCAAAAGAGAACAGTACGCCAAATGGACATTGTTGTAAAAAAAAATTCTTTGAAGTATCGCTTTTCAAATATCTATAATTATTACTATTTGGAATAAAATTTGAGATTATCGATCAGTACAGAAAAATTTGTCTGGAAACTCTTACGTATCAGTGACGATACGTTTCATTTTTTGACAATTTGTCGTAGTATAAGAGAAAGGCTACAAAAGAGATAAACGTGAAGCTGTAATCAAAGGAAAGAGAAAACGACTTATTCGTAACTTTATTTCTATGAAAACGTTAATAAATGTCAACAACTGGCATTACTTCGATGAAAATTTACATAGAAAGACAGAAATGTTTTATCGAGAATCCAGTATAACCGAAAGGTCAAAGATTTGTTTCACTCACGAATCGGTTTATTACATTGCAACATTTTAATTCTGTGAAATTAAACGCCTCGTAACTAATAAATAGTTGATTTAATGATCGATTTGCTATTTAATTTTCGATCAGAACACATAGACATTGATACGGATTTACATGAAACCCATATCGTTATTTGCACGTTTCACGCAAAAATAGCTTATGGTCGTTGTATTGTACGTTCACATCCAAATCACATTTTGAATAAAATACATTTTTTCGTAGGTTTTTCTGAGAAACATGAATATTATAATTACAACACTGATTTTTAAATATACTTAATCACTTTATCAGTGTCATATAAAATAATATTATGAATAAAATATTTATTTAATTATGCAAGTTATTTCTTTGGAAACTTTAATAACGAATATACTGCGAAAAAAGATATTCTGACTTTCTCCATCTCATTTCCCAGCATTATTTTGACTAATTAAATTTGTTGCATTTAATTAATTATTTACGAACCACGAATAATAGGAAACCTCTAAAACATTTCGATTGAAGCGTTATGAAAATGAAACATTGTAGGGAAATATAATAGGGAAATGGCGCGATAAAATACACGTTGAACGTAGGTATTTGTGGATACCATTGTTCAATTTATGTGAAGCTTTAGACAATCACGATCGATGATATGTAGTCGGTTGGAAGAAATCAAATGACAGCTGCATCCGCTTGGTTTCTAAATATTCACGGCAAATACACCATTTATCGCCTACGCCTGTGTTTCTGCGTAGTACTGTAGCCAAATATGTTGGAACACAATCCAAAACAAATACATAATCTAAATTTAGCAAAGTTTGTAACATTAAATTCACGATATTTCATGATTAGTATTTTCACACCTTCTAATAAACCTAAAATTATAACAAAATTCCACAGATCCATATAAATCTTCTTCTCAATATTTAGGAAATAATTTATTATGTATATTCCAGAAGGAAACAACCGTTCTGTTACTTTACCAAACCTTTTAACAATCTTATTATACTGTAAGGAAACCAGAACTAAACCAAATATCAATAAACACAAAATGTTCATTTGCAAACCTATCAGATAAATATAGAAGAATTAAAAGGAGATAAATTTTAATATCTAATTGGAAGCTGACGTTCAAGCCATTCGTGTATCAAGAGCAAACATTATTGTGCAAAGTAAATTGATTGCTGGTTCGAAACCAGATCGAATGAGTTTGGCACTAGACAGCCAGGAATAATGTACGCAACGTGTTAACACGAGCACTATAACAATGTAGCCGCGATAACTACCGTATTAACCTCGCTAAATTATACGTTGAATAGCATTTAAATTTTCAAACCTGATCAATATGCCGACATTGACCTCTATCAAGAATTTTCATTCCAAATATGTAATTATGGTCTTCCACAAATTATCGATATCCGTGTGGCTAATCAATTCTACGATCTGTATATTTTAACCGACTGCGTGTCTTTCAAAACCTTGCCACCGAAACCAATTAAAATAATATATGCGCTAAATTTAATTAAGGTTAAGAGAATTAATTAGAAACTGGAATTACGAATAAAATATTGCTATTGATCTCTTGAATAAAAATCCACTGATCTTTGAAAAAGTGAGTGATAAATTGCCGGAGACAATTATAAATTATTCCTTACAATATTCTACAATTACGCTAATTACCTATCGAAGAAAGAAACAATTGCAAGTTGATATGACAACGTGACATTTTAGTAGCTGCAACTCTACAGGCTGGTTCAGACAAGACGAGTAGTTTAGTCAAGTAGCAAGTAAAGCCGAATTTACACTGTTTCACTATGAACGATTCACCGAAAGACGTCGCTTTCATCCTAGTTCCATCCGCAGTGGTCCTCCAATGTGAACAGTGTAAATTCGGTGTAAATTACAGTACGAAATTGGATAAGCTTTAAAGCAAACGTAAACTAAAAGATACAAGAAATATGAAACAGCAAGAAGATATATTTGAAACGAATGAACACGGTTCATATCAAACGAATAAATACATCAGTATATAAATTTCATTTATGTTTAACAACATAGCAGCTTTTATTTTATATCTGAATGATTTTTTCCTATCACGTTAAAGGAGCGGAACTGATATTTCTATTAAAACAAAAAATACTTTTTCATTCGTGATTTTCAATAACATCAACAGATCCATATAGATGACAACGCTAGCCCTTTTCTTACCGAACTCATTCCCTCCCACGTTTCAACTTTACTCTTATGTATTTTCGATACGTTACAGTGAGAGTAGATATATACACACGTACAAAAGGCACGTAAGTAATACGCACGGAAACCTAACCAAGCAGGCTTCCCCATTAGCGTCTATGGATGTCTCAACCTACTAAATATAACTGCTGCTTGTCGTGGCTATTTCCTACTTGAGATACGGTCACGATAGAACTCCGTTTATGCAAACAAGTGAGAGAACAGAATCAGAGGAATCTGATAACCGAATGATTCCGATAACGATAGTCCACTAGCTATTCCCTTTACTGTCCCTTTTAGTTCTGATAATAATCCATGAAACTGAAGTTGAGCACATTTATGCGTTTTGTTAAGTTGTTTCTTTATCGAATTCAACTATTCTTTATCTAGCAGACATGCAAATTGTTCTAACACACAACAAATGGTTGATAAAATATATCCAAAACGTTGTTACCTGCTAGCCCATGATGTTGCAGGGGAGAAGGTCTAAGTTATGGAACACTTAAGTATTGGAACTTTCTCTTTCCTTAGCCTTAGAGGTTAATGAAGGTCAAAGGTCCTTCTCAGGTATTCGGATTTATTCTATCGTTATTCATAGAAGATAATGCAATAAATGTTCTATGAATAACGGTAAAGCAAACAAATCCGAATATCTGGAAAGATCCCTTGATCCTTTTTACCATCGGCTCAGGAAAAAGAAAATGTCAATACTTAAGTGTTCCATAACCTAGGTCTTCTCCCTTGCGACATCGTAGGCTAGCAAATGACAATGTTTTGAATCTGCTGTACCCAGTATATTTTCTTTGTACTTTGTACAGTCATCGACCTGGACGTAGGTTTGGGGACGCAAATTTTGGGTCCGTTATACCTAGTATATTCGGGTCTTCTTTGCGCTTTGTAAAATTTTCCATCTAAATGAAGGTTCTTAAATATTCAGAATGTGCTGTAAACGTGACTAAACTGAAATCGCTCGTCACAATCGCACACGAAAGTACATCGAGTTTATTTAATGTTCCTAGGAAAAGGTTAGCTTATTTGTACACCATTTGAGTTGTTCATATACTACGATAAACGTGAAATAAAAAGAGTTGAAGATTTTTTCTCTTGATTGTAATAAGTTTACGTACAAAAAGGTGGTGAATTTGATTTTTCTCCCTTTCTTTTTTTCTTTTTTGCTTGTTATCGCGTTGCGTGTCCTGCGCGCCAGTCACCGAGTAAGATGAGAACGCCACGAATTGGTAGAAGGCCAACCACATTCGAAGTTTCATAACACGTATGTATGCGGTCGCACGCACACGAGATGTCATTAAAACAGCGCGTTGCTATTTCGAATAAGCGTGCGTGGCCACGTAAAAACGTGAGGAAAACGAAAAAGAAAGAGCATACTCAGCTCGCTAGATTTATTTTAGGGGCGAGAAAGTATTCGACAAAAATTCCTTTCGCCGCTCAAATGCAACTATGGTTATTTGTACTTAAAAGAAATGAAATTCAACATGAAAATATTCGACATAAAGTAATGATAATTCATTAATTTCTTAGTTATCCAGAAATTCGAATAAATTACATGAACTTTGTTAAGTATTAACATATATAAGTATCTTAGGTATTATTAGACGTCGTACCGAAATAAAATGTTTTGTTTATCAATAAGATCGTCTATTATACGTATTATACGAAAGTATATGTCTTGAGTATAATGAAGTGAAATAAGGGTAAATTATTTTATATAGAATTCGCTGATTTTGAGGTTAACTTAACCGTCTGACGATTTATACGGAAATTCGTTCATTTTGTGTTAGGGGTTTTCTGAGATTAATCCTAATAAATCATTGTGCGAGAATGTAAGTTACAAAAAATATTTACATAAAAACGTTGGCTTGCATAGTTAGAAAAATTAAGAAACAAGAATAATAACTTAAAATCTATAGATGCAACACAGATTTAATTATTTTTGGTTACTATGAACTTCACTTCTTCGAAACATCAAGATCGTAGATAATATATAAAATATATCTTACTCTTAGAAAGATGCACAAACAATACAATTTTTAAGATATTTTTATACAAATTTAGTGAGAAATCTATAAACGCATTCCCGTACAAAAATATATATTCTCAAATAAGGCATTAGTATTTAATTAGCGTAATTATTCGCTACTAGCCAGTAAAATGTTTGTTACATCAATTATCCTAATATATATCCACGTACTTGTAGTTCGAATTTATTTATAAGCACGATTATCTATAATAAAAATAGGGTGATATTTTTACGAAACTTAAAGAAAAAAACATTCCCTTTGAACGAACATGCATATACGACGAAGCGGACTGTAAAATGTGATTATGGCACAAGATAAAATTTCCATATATTGAAAATCTGGTAAAACCTTACCTTCAAGCGTGCCAATTTGCCCTCTCTCACAACGGTGTACATGACCTTTTTAACATCCATTTTCACATACATAATATAATTCCGTTGAATACGAAAACACTATTCGATCCTCGTGTCGTAGTTCTTTCGACTCGGTAGCGACTGATGTATCTCTTTGTTCGAAAACACGGTAAATGCGTTGAATAGTCTTTTCCCGTTCGTCACTTGCGATATCTTTTAACGAATGGAACGGAACAACGATCTATCTCACGGCGAGAATAACAGACGAATGAAATAGACCCCGAAAGATACACGGTCACCGCTATTGCTTCTCACTTCGCAAGAACAGTTTTACAGTTAGATACGCACGCGCGCATACAACACAAGCATTGGATCAATTCCTCTCTTCAAGTGTCTTGTTTCGGTCGTTTTGCGAACGCTCGTCTAGTTTGCTCATCAGATGGCGATACCTGTACTTTCACTTCGACAGTTCGTCAACAACTGAATGCAAGCTACCAACTACGCTGAATCAATCGTGTTAGTGTCAGCTGTTAGCTATTTCCATCTCTCTCTCTTTCTTACCTTTAGTTTAATATATTTGAGCTCAGTCATATTTAAAATGATGTATCGCACATTAGAACATGTAATATATGAAACTTGATTTATTAAGTATCTTTTATGATATACATTATTATCATATATCAATTTACAGAGAATAAAGATTTTTCTGTCTTTGTCGATATCTTTATAAGTATGCGCTAGATTCGTCTATATTAAAATGTGTTAGTTCGATCATTCGTTAACAGAGGACAGCACAATATAGGGTTTGAGAAAAATGTTGATAAATAAGATCCACTTTTTTACATTTAAATGTACTGCAAAAAGCAAAATAAAGAAAATGAAATTCATAAAGTATTCATTATAATTTTTTAGAGTATAGTTTCCAAAATAGTGACAAAAGATTTGTTGTCAAATAATATACTTTGTATCTTCCTAACATAATCAAATACAAATACAATAATGTCATCTTTTTTATTTAAGAGACTTCAACAAATTTATAAACATTGAATAGTACCTTGATTACTTTTAATTTGTTATGATTTTTAATTCGTTATTAATATCTTTTAATAGAGGTTATGTTACCAAATTTATTGATCATTGATCAATCAATTATAGAGTGTATATATGTATATAGAATTAAAAATTCAGTGTGAAAATGATATTCAATTGCTTTCATATCTGTTATATTTATAAAAATCATTAAAACGAAATGTTGAGTGTATACAATTTCATATTTATATATTTATCAAAGTGTTTACATTTTTATTAGGTAGACATAATTAGTCTATAATCACTATATTAAATCTTTCGGCATTAAAAAATCATAAAATAATGCAAAATTTATTATTATACTCCTAATGTGCAAAACATTTAATAAAATTAATAAATTGCGTACTATTTATATTTTATTCACGCACACATTTTTAACGATTCGATTTCAATATGTCTTCTTGCATTATTCGATAACTGAAGTTGTTACTTTGTATGCATTAGACAACACGATTTGCAACCTCCAGAAAAAAAGAGAAAAAGATTAAAACAGGACAGCCAAAAGAGTCGTTAAGTCGGCACTTCACCCTCGATTTTAACGCCTCGAAGTGACGCACTCCTGCATCAAGTACGTTTTAGTTCGTCCTATATTTTCGTCGATATCGGGGGTCTTACTTTATTCCAGTCTCGACGCTTTCGACAGACTTACGTCAGTAGCCTTTGAGCACACTACCTCGACTTTCTTACAAGAGAATATTATTAGCGAAATGATGATATTTGTTGCTGAACAATTACGATTAACCCTAAACTATAAATCACTGACGAACATCCTACTTATGTCATTTCAATGCATGTCCTATGTATGTACGTAGTTAATAGGTTAGTTTCGATATTTTTTCTAGAGCAATACTCATACGAATAAAAAGTAAAACTAATGATAAAAATTATAAATAAAAGTTATCGTAATAAATAGATTTTATCTAAATGTACACAATTTATATAATTTATACTTTTATATATATGTAAAAAACTCATATTTTAAATATTTTTTAATAGGTAGGTTCATTTACGTATAACGATGAACAGGAATCATATATCTAAAGGTTGGGAAGTCAAAATATGTATTATTTTGTATTTTATTCACGATACATGTTTTAGGTTTACATCTTTGGCTTTTACATACATAGTTATAGTAAAGTCTACCGTACTATAACCTTGAATTGCTCGAAAATTTTTCTGTGTAAGGTGAGTGTAAAATTGTCTCATATATATATATATACAAAACTTGCTTATAAGTCTATGTCATAAGATAAAAAAAAGAATCATTACAATCGTCGATCCTAGATCTATCTTTCATTGAGACAATATGTAAAATAATAAAAACACGTAATATATGTACTACAATCTTGTACAATCATTGTAAAATGAAATTTTAAATCAAGTCAAGTCTGATTATTACTATTTTTCTATTGCATTTGAGATATAGAATATTTCTGTAAAATCTGTCATTATATATTTCAAAAATTCTTACTAAAATATTACGGTATAAGATAAAATGATTTTTCGGTATTTTCTATTCTTTAGCAATTATAGTATACTTTATGTATGTAATTAATATAAAAATACATTGTTTCGTATCCTACCAGAGATTCATTAGTGTTACAGCACTCTATAGAGATTAATGTTAAAGAATCGTACGATTACCATAATTCAGGGGATCGCAAAAACGAAGCCGTGCTACCAAACGTTCCTCAATTATCGAAATGGAGAGAAGCTAAACGAGAAGGCGGCAGCATTTCGTCTTGTTGCTTTCTTTTCTTTCCCAGCTCGCGCATTGCCTGTTCATACAACGAAAGGATAGCTCGGTGTAAAAATGAGTACAGAAAAGGGCACGTGGGTGGTAGATGGGTCAGAGACAGAATGAGATGGCTGATAGATGGAAAGAGTATCGTGAGTGTGTGTGCGTGTGTACGCGTGTGCGCGCGTTTACCACATTGTGTAGAGTGTATATGGAAGAGGCACAGCTGGAAAAAAGGTGTACACAATAAAAGCGGTACTGTCACACCAAGCTTCACCAGAGGAATGAAAAACAGAGTCACCGAGCTTTGTAAGACTGGCATTTTCGGTGACAAGACCAGTTGGAAGAATAAGAAATGAGTCTTATAACGATAGTCTTGCTACCAGTGTAGAAAATTACATATTTGAAAATTGTAAAAATCTATTTTGTATCGCGTTTAAAGTTTGCTTCGAGAGTTTGTCACTTTCGAAAAGATTGTATGTAAACATTGAGAGGTTGTTTAATCCTGAAAATTCTCCTGTTTTGTTTATTTCTGTATTTAATGTTTACATTACACGATTCGTTAATCTAACGAATACGCTCGTACTTATATTTTGCTTATTTTTGTACTTAACGATGTACGTTTAACGATATATACTATAATGACGTATACGTTTGTCCTTAAAGTTCATTATTTTGTAACTCGAGAAAGAACTACTCTATGATTTCCTTTGAAGACTTTGTTGTGTGTTCGCAACGTCTTGCCATGGTAAAAACGTAAGATTGCGAGAGAAATGATATACAGACCAAAGAACTACGAAGTTATTTGAAAAGCATAACTTTGTTACTGTGATAGGACGAAAGCTTCTTAAATTATGTATTCGAATTATATATGGATATTCCGCGTGCAATCTTGTCAATCGTAACGCACGCATAATTGGTGCTTGCAAGGAATATTAAAACATAAGCAATGATAAATCCGTCATAAAAGAAAATAAGTACATACTCGATCTGAACGTACGATACAAAGACTTTAAGCTGGCCTGCTTACCGCGATTTAGATCGAATCGAGAAAGGGAAGTATTACGTTCAAAGTTTGGTTTCCGTTCCCATCGTTATAAAACGAGTAGAAGTATTGTTAAGGAACATGGTTAATAAATTATTGGGAGAAAGTAGTTGAAGAATTCTGTAACGTTTGTACATCGATAACGCATATAAACGAGACATGATAAAGGAATCCCTCTGATGCTTAATTACCATACGAATATTGAGCGAACGTAGTCGGTACTGTGAAAATACGATATCGCGAACGTTTCAAACACTCAAGATAAGACCGTCCTATCCCATTAACCAGTTCCTTTTTTTATCTTTGACGAGAGACGTAGCTCAGGAGCGAGTCGTTCCCCGTAGGAAGAATGATTATCCGGACGGTTCGCGTGTTTTACAGGTTTTCAGAGGTTCGTGTTCACCGGAGTGGTGCAAGTTAGATATATAGACCCTTTTACGACGCCGGTAGTAGATGATTCCAGCGTGGTATACTTTAAGAACGGTAGTACTCTTTAGGGAAGCAACTTAAGGCGACTTGTGCCAACGATGCTTCCAGCAAAAATACGACAGTTTTATATTTAAAATATCCTAGAGACATGCTCCATTGTTCTATCCTCGCATCAACATAATATCGTCTTACGTTGTTGCTCTGCTTTGATACATCGTCGCATGCGCCCCAGTTGTATATCGCGATACAAAAGACATATCGATTTTCTTGACATCGACTTTCAACTGTAATACAACGTATTTGATCCAATTACTAGTGAAATTACGATGGTCTCCAACATCCGTCGTTTCTTCCGTTATTAGTCACGCGATAAGAAACCAGTAATTTCGTGTGCGTACGCAAAGACGTTTACTTATATACTCCGTTGTTTTCTCTGTCACGTAATTTAAGAGGAAATTATGTAGATGTTCGGTGAACGACAGTGAGAGAGAGAGAGAGAGAGAGAGAGAGAGAGAGAGAGAGAGAGAGAGAGAGAGAGAGAGGAACAAAGAAAGAAACGCGAGCTTTCGAGTTAGCTTGTTAGCTAGTTTAAATAAACGATTAATCATTGATCGTAATTATCACAAGAATACCGGTGGAAGGGGAGTAGGAAATCACGCAGTCCCCCACCATTTCACTCACAACGTACTTAGGTATCGGTAAAACGAAATCGTACAGGCGAGCAAGGCACAACTTATTATTTTAAGAAACGCATTGTTTCCTTTCTGACTATAAAACGGCACGGGAAGTTCCGCGAATATATCAGCTAAAGGTTTCCAATTGCATTTATGGCCTTTCTCTGTCTCGTTTCATCCCTTACTCTGACTTTATTTATCTCTCTTCCCCTTTCACATGTTTCTTGTGTATACCGACAAATAGCATTTCGTTTCTGTGCACAAGTCGTTTCTTTGCAACCTCATTGCACGTTGCGACCGTGTGGGTGACCACCGGCGCTACGTAAATATGGTTATACGACGTTGTACGTTGATAATGAACGCGCGCGTGTTCGTGCAAAAGTGTAGTGGGCTGCGGCTTGCGGTAAGGGCTCGGAAGAGGGATCGAGAACCGAAGCACAATGCACCAAAGGTGGGAATGAAAGAGGGTGAGGGAGAGAGAAAGATGGAGGGAAAGACATTGTATATGTACATCTGCGTTTACTGTGTGCTCAGCGCGCATAACACACTCGTGGATGCTTCTGCGACGACACTGACAGTCGAATAGGAATAAGTAAATGAGCATATATGTGTCGTGTTGCTTTCGTACGTGGTTAACTTAACGAGAAATGGACAGACTTGAATGCCAGAGTATACTTTGTCATTTTTGGACTAACAACAACTAATTTCTGTATAATATAATTTTCATATATATTACTATTACCTATTTTGTAATATTACTCTTTAACTTTCGTTTATCAAAAAATATCCGAATACTCGTTTTAGAGTAAAAAGACAATTTAAATGTAGATAGGTAGCTCTGTCATAAATTCTGTTACAAAGTATTAAATAATCCCTTATAGAAAACGATTGTAAAGAAAAGTTACTATCCATAAGTATTTCCAGACACTTGTATCATTGTCAGTTTAATTTTGTTTCTTATGAAGTCTTCGTAGAATGCGGATATGGAAGAAAATGAAGATGTAGTGATTGTTCTCCACAGACGTGGGAAGGCTGCTAGAATTCTTAGAAGTAAAAACTGGAAAAAGTTTTGACATACATTGTATAGATCGTATACCACATTGTATGGACTAATTACGTCGTTTGCAAGTTTAGTTATTCCAAATAACACACTTATTAATTCTTTAATAATAATAAAATCTGATTGATTATAAATTATAACGTTTCTGTCTTTCTTAATTACTCTATATATTTGTAATAGAACATATAATTACGCTTAAAATATATACATGTCAAGTAGCGAGACAAAAAGTTCTAAAGGTAAATTAACCAAATGTTCAAGTACTGTTTCTTTACAGTCCGAGCTATCGAACAAGCTGTCGCAATAAAAATCGTTCGTTGGTCTTAATTGGATGAGTTCGAGCTCCGAAATTATGGCGAGCAAAGTCATATTAAAGAAAATCGAAGTAACAGAGAACTTTTCTCTCTTTTAATCCGTCCTTTCAAAGCGCTTTGTCGGAGTTCTCTTCGAAAAATGTCTGTCTACCGTAGCGATGTGGACTGAATGAAATCTTATGGAATGAAATCCTTCGGTACAGCGGAGGGTGTGCCTTGTGCTTCTCAAACTAGTTTTATGATATCCCACCGACACCTACCATGCTAATCCGCCCACAAAGTTTTCTTCGGCTGTTTACTCGCCTCCTGGCTGCACCTCCACCATCACACCCGCGCTCACCGCTTTATAACTGCTATCGTGGATATAACATAATTTTCCTCCTCGAAGTACGCGAATCGATACAATAAATGCAGCAGATTCCAAAGGGCGGAGTAACAGCAATTTCAGTCGGCGTTTAATCACGTGATATTTCATTTATCCGCTATATATTACCGAGGCTAAACGTTTTACGGTTATTACATTCTTGAAATTGATGTGTCAATAAACAGAATAACGCTCGCGTAAAGGTGTGCTAAATGCATTTTCATATTGTCATTGATGTGTTAATATTACGACTCTGTCTGTCTTTCTCTCTCTCTCTCTCTCTCTTTCACTCCCACATAATAAAATTAATAAATATATATCACGTTAATAAAAATATATCACGACGTTTCGAATCTTTCCTTCATTCCCGCCATCTGCATACAGATTCTTGTTAACTGTGACGAGCACGATTCTTACGATTATATGTGTTTCATCTACAAACTGTTTCGTATTCTGCGCGATGAGAGAGAGGAATATGGGTATTGGAATTTCAGAAAGCCGAGTCGCAGGTAGACAGCCTGATTTAGAACATCCCCAGTTGGCGGGCGTTTAACCGAATCGAGGATTCATCTCCTCGCGCCCTCAAAGTGCAGCAGACACGATGTATGAGCAGTGTGTAATATGATGAGCACACACACGCTCTCAGCTACGCTTGGAATATCACCTACACTATCACGCCACTTGCACCCACCTAAAGGTCTCTCCTTACATTGCCGGTTGACTCGTGTTGTCCGGCTCTAGCACTTTGACTCACTCTGTCTTTGTCCTATGCGCGCTGCCGACACTCCGTACACGCGACACACAAGCAACGTTCGGCACTTGGTTCCGGTACTCCTCCTTCTGCGCCTCGTTGCAGTTAAGTGTAAGCAGGACAAGCACAGAGAGGTGGTCTCTGTTGTTCTACCGGTGGCTGAAGGAACGCAGACGCGACGATCGCGGTATACACGGTTAAAAGTGAGACGAGCCGAAAACGAGAGGGCGAAGAAGATGAATAGAGACGGAACGCGAGAGACATATGTATGACAAAAGATAGGTGCGAGCGAAACAACGATAGCGATGATGCGGTGCACCTGTAAGACAGAGGTCGAAAGTTTGGGGATGGAACGAATAAGTGAGACACAAAATGGCGGGAAGAGGTAGAAGATCAAGAAACACCGAGGCGCGACAGAGATCGCACGATATGTCGCATCTACTGTGTGTGTGCGAGGAGGATGGCAACTGGGAGGATACTAGTACCGAGTGCGAGTGAGATAACCGAAAGCAGGGGTGTCGATAAAGATTTTTTTAAAGTGAGGAATTATGTGTCGAGCAACCGTGACAAAGGGCGCAAATGTAACAGAAAAGCCGGATATTTCCATGAATTAAAAGATCTAGTACGATATCCGTTACATATTGATTGCATACATTACCAAATAAAAACACGCGTAAACACGTGTTAAAAGTTAGTAGAAGAATTATATGAAATTATGTTGCTTTGTTTCTTATGCGAAATATGAGTCGGAATATTGTTTTCGTTCCCTTACGCGGACAAGAAAAAAGTCGCGACAAAACTTCGGTAAAAAGTTGCTGCAAGAGCGTAAGACATTAGCGGCGTGGTATTAGTAAGTTAAATAGGTATTACAATTTCCGATAATAGAAGCCGCATTGGGTGCGATCTTTCGTGGGCCGTTTTCAACAGTAGAACGAATTCGCTCGACGGATGTTGTGGTCGTATCATTGAAAGAGAAGAAAACTTGCAATTTCATAATTATTATGAAATTAGCCATTATTGCCATTATTGGTTTCTTTGATATAAGGAAACAACGAATCGCCCCTGTCGGTCGACGCCCTTGACTCGACGAACTGAGAAACGAGTCGAAGAAGGATGGACTATGAAAAGAAAAGAGACGGGCATTCCACTCCTTTGTGTATATTCGTGTCCCCTTATTGGTGTGTCAGTGTCGTTGCCGCGATGGATAGTGTTAGTAGCCGCTCATTGGTGTTCGCCGCGGCGGCAAGCGGCGTTCACACGTTTCCCGTCATCCACTTCGGTACCCGGCTCGCAGTCGAGCGTCGTTCGTTGTACGGTGCGGTTGTGACGTTCGCGATTCGTCTCGACGCTTTATACGTTCGATATATGTACATATTTGTATATGTGTGACACTGTGCACGCGTTTTCTTTTTTTCTTTGAACTACACATATATACATGAAGTGTTTGTGATAGTGCATAGAGATCATCGGTGTGTGTCGGTTATATTTTTTCGCATAGTGCCAAGGTGGATTAAAGACGTATCTCCTGAGAAAACGAAACGCAAGAAGCAGGAAAGGAGTCACGAGTAGAGGTATTATTTACTGACAGCTTTTTCTATTGACCATTCCCGATTCGTCTGTTGCCAATGGGAGAAATTATTGTTTGCCGCGTCGTTTAACGTGTTCGCGATAGATTTTTGTGTAAACACAAACGCTTCACCGTCGATTCTGTTCTCGTGAAATGCTAATTGTTCAAAATCGTGATAGTCGGCAATTATACCCGATAACCCGGTTTATTATTTGTTTAACGACGATATAAAATGACAATCTATAAGGGTAACGTTTTGAACAGAAACCGTCAACAAACCGTATTGATGTTTTCCGTTTTCGAAAATAGTGTCATTAATTTACTTTGTATCGTTTATATACATTGTCACATGGTGGTAATACCATCGTGTAGGAGAACTTATCAACAACCCTGTATCGTGTAACATTAACCTTGATAATTGCTTTCAGTTGCTTTGCTCAGTTCGTTGCCAACTCAAATGGCCGGTAATTATAGAAATGTTAGCAGATTTCAATAGCTTTTCGCGATGCACCGGAAATTACGTGTTCGAAAACGACGTAGTTGCGGGTACATGTCGTCTGGTTAAATCTGATTTTAATCGGCCTGATGTTTTAAACGATAAGACGATCTTTCAACCGTCAGAACATTGCAGCACCCGTTTAATCTGTGTCTTTCGGGTTATTTTCGTTTCAATTACGTTTCTCTGTCTTTCAAACATTCCTTAACTTTTTGCAAATCATTAAATAAAATTGTTGATAACGTGCTCGATTTCAAGTCTAATTTTATACTAAAGTATTTCTTGAAACGATGAAAATGATTTAGTTCGTTGAAATGAGAACGAGATCGTAACACGAAAATATGAAGCATTGTGAGGTTAACCGTTAACCTGCGTCTATTAAACTAATTTGAAAGAAGTCAGTGACGAGTTTCGCTCTTTCTCAGTTTAATAAGCAGTACCACTGGCAGCACCTTCGATGCGACACAGCTGCGAAGTAAATTACTGGAAAGAGATACGACGGTAGCGGGAATGGGAGTTAGCTACAAGCGGCGGCGGGGGAGGGGGTAATCGCGAATCAACCGTACATGGCTCATTAAATCATCCAGACAATCGACACGTTTTACTCGCTACTTTCTTCGTCGGTCGGCTTCTTAGATCTGTTACTATGCATTTTTCTTCTTTTACCATGGTATTTCCATATACATTATTTCTTTAACGGCCAATAAACTTATTAGATATACGATTAACTGCGATAACACAAGGAAGAAAATAAATAGAAAGGGAAATGGTGTTGTTTATTTACTATTATACCAATGATTTGTATGTACTATATATATTTAAATGTTTAAGTATTAAACCTTAATAATATCGATTAACTGCTCGACCTTCTGATAAATTAACTATAGTACTTGTGTCGATATTTAGTACATACTAGACGCTACGGTGTAATGGCTCATCAAGCAGTATCGCTTATTAACGTTATTGTTCATTGTAATTTTTTGCTTAAATGTTAATTAATCGAATAAAATGTCAACCATTTATCGATGACACGTGCCTGCGCACATACGCGCGCGCATCACGTAGCCAAGTCGCACGCTACGCTATTGGTTCCCGTCGATAAACCGTAATTTCGTTAATGCGCGGGTTACTGTGGGAAATCCTTTAAGTTGCAGAGTGCAGCACGCGCGTCGGTACTTGACCATGTCGCGATAACGATCACGAGGGAAAAGAATCACGGAGATCGCGTGATTAAGGATCTTAATGGCGATTAAGCGAGATTCGTGATAACTTCCTTCGTGACTTGCCCGTGCACTGCTGTGTCCGGTAATAGGTTCCCTTCCTTCAACCGGACGTATAGGTGTCTTTGAACAGCTGCAACGTTATGCTTGTTTATTTTCCTTTTCACGAATTTCATCTGAGCACACAGCTCAACCGTTTTGTCTCGCGTCGCATATACCTTCGGATTGTTTGACGAATGGTAGAAACGTTGAAGATACGTATTCGAAATATCGATCGTCCCCTGTAAATTTTTCTTTCTAGGAACAATAGCTTATGAAAGTGTGTATGTACATACTTACATATTTTTGCATTTGCCGTATAAAATACATGTATTATGTATGTGTATTGTATATTCTATACGTTATGTTTTCATCGTATATACGTGTTATATAAAATATTTGAGAATTTCATTATCATATAATGGGACACAACCAATTTTGATATTTACATGGAAAAAATTTGAAATTAATCCGAGAATGTGTGTAGAAGCTGTAAGATATTTACTTCCAATAAATTATTATTCTATGTTATATTAGTCCATATGTAACATGAATTAGTATGTAGCATAAATGTAGAGCGTATAAGTGCTAAAAATGGTGCTGCTGAATATGTCAAGGTTATTTGTATATAACGAATAACTGACCGCTGGACACTTTTATGATTTTTGCGAAATATGTACTTAGTTGCACTAAAAAATATCTTGTAGCTTCTATATCTCATTGCTCTATATCACATTATCAGATTTGTTTCAAACTTTACCTATGTAATTATGATAGTCAGATCTTATTACAGTGTTAGAAATTTTAACATATTTTGTATAATACACATAATATATTTATAAAAGATTTCTACAAGTATTCGAATAATTGCGGGAGCACATTTAGGTTATGTACAACGTCAGATTTGAAGTCTCCGCGTATTTCATAGATCTTTGGGATTTAAAAAGGGCAGTTTAAAATTCTGCTAATTCCTTAATTAAAAATCTATTGAAATGAAGAAAATGATTACTGACATATCCATGGTATTAATCTTGAATGATAAAATTAACCGAAAATTTAGTGTAACCACAACTAAAGAAATGATCGTAAATTTTTGGCCGGTGATTATTTGCGATCTGTATGTTATTACATCGGGCGATAGAAAACAGGCCATAAAGGCGTCGCGAGTTAAACTGTTGAAAGTTTTCATCGTTTCGTCATATCCGTATATTGCAAATTGATGGAAATGACTGTTCAAATTTGGCTGCGAGTTTTTCACGTACGCCCGCTCCATTATACATCGCTTGTGAAATATATTATCCGTGGAGAATGGTCTGTTAACGGAGTTACATGACTCCATTTTCATGTTACACGAAACATCATCCGGCGTTACAAAGAGCCCGTAATGACACGTGCACGTGTGTGAAATCGCCTCGTATGTCAATGTGGAAATGATGACAACAACGAAATCCTTCGTTTCGATGAAAAATTTTATACTCCACTACGTTTTATTCCTGAACGTTTTCACTCCGGTATTTTAAATTATTCAGTCACTTTCAATTCTGAATTTGCATGTATAGCTGTCATAAACAGTGCTGCGCTTCGTTATTTAATACATATGTACATAATTCGCACATGCGCGAACTTCGTTTCATATAACTGATTTATTATGTGAAAATTACTTGAGGAAGATCCAAATTGCCCTAATGCAAGCCATTAATACTCGTATATATACTGGTACACGAGAGTACATTTATTTTAACATTCTTGTTTACTCGTAATGTTAACATGTTTTGTAAAGATTATGAATCATTTCGAGTTTTGCTAATTTATCATTAACGAGGAGTAACGTGATATCTTGTTTTGGTGTAGTTTTTGTGTGTATTATGAATCATGTGTGAAATTCATAACGGCGAGGTTACAATCTTCACTAAGTTGTTAATTCGATTTGAAGAAAACATAAAGAGATTTCAGATATTTAAATTCGATGAAATTTTTTTCAAATACTTCAAATACTCGGAGGAATCTAGTTTCTTGAAAAGTGACACGAGCCATTTAAATAATCGAGTGACCCATTTAATTCGACAAATCAAATTACCTGTCTCAAATTCCGAACGGTATAGCGTGTTAAAGTCACAAAGGAGTAAATTACACGTGCAAATTATCGCGAGATATACGTTAAATTCCTGATGTCTACGATCTTCGAAGATCATACGCGATATTAGAAAAACAAAAGGAACATCTATATTATCGTCGGCGAGTAGGTATAGGTAAATAAATTGTACAAGTAGCGAGATATTTTTTAATTTGTTTAATTAATTCAGCTAGTCGATCGTTTATACTTTAATTTCCCTGAATTACCATTCCCTACGGTTGAATTAAATTCATGCATCGCTAATAGGTTATAACGAGTCATTTGTTCGTCGTCCGCCATTATCGATATTTCGATACATCGTTCCACGATACGTCGTCATTTTTAATCGATAATTGAATGCGTTCAACGAAAGTGTTGGACGCAAGAAAGTATTAGCCGCGTGGAAGTAAACTGTTTACCGAAAACAGTATTTTTTTTAAATACAACACACAATTTCCGTACGTGACATTTCGTTCGTGCAACAGCTTTACGTTTGGTTTAAACGAGAGGGCGCGCTGGGCGCACTTACTTTTTCCTATCTCCTTTTTCTCCTTGCTGCTCCATTTCCTCCTCCCGTTCTTTTATTCCCAATTTTTTTGCTCCTACTTTTCTCTCCGTTCTTTGTCGCCTTGCGTTAGAAACACGCCTTGGAGATTAGGATAAATGTTCTCGAAATGGTGACGGAGCATGGTTTACATGGCTCGTAAATCGAACGATAAATTGATCGACCAGATTCATGAAACCGCATACACACGCATCACGGCCGTGTAAATAATTTCGAAATCCATATGCGATGCGTAGCTGGAAATTTTTCCGCCCTATGAAAATTGAAAATGGGAGATGGCTTTTATTTTTTTTATTTTTTTCGTACATTAAGCTTACAGTTATTTTCATGAATTTTTCGATAGTTTCCATGTCATACGTGCTCGTACGAGGAATATGAAATGTCGTTGTGAAAGTTGATTGGGAATTTTAAGTTATAGCACTTCGTATTTTTATACTCGGGACGTTGATTTTATCTTCATACGAATAATCGTATTCCGCGTGTGACAGTGATCGATACAAATTAATTTAACGTCGTTCAGAATCCTTCGCTGATTACTGAAAATTTCTCTTCTTCTCGATGAACATAAATGCACATAACCTGCTGTTTTACGGTCTTCTTTCTGCTACTACGAATTGCTCGCCGGGTTCGGTATGTCGGTCGTGTCCGTGCGACGCGATAGTGTAGTTAATGTATGCGCAATTTTAATCATCCAACTTTTACAGTGGTAACCCATTGAATATTTAAACTGTAATTACCAGCGTAATTTATTATCAATAGAGTATGATCATCTTGGTTTTAGAAAGAATTTTAAGAAATAATTTCCATTGTTGTAAAACTGTAAATTCGGAAAATTTACTTCGGATATTTAATATAGCGGATAAATAAACTGATATGTATAATATACAATTATTTTTGTCCGAATAAATAACAAAAAACTGTATGTTTCTAGTACTTACAATACAGAAAGGAAAAGATCTCAAACCAATAGTTTTAGTTTAGGTAATGTTATATTATACTCGCGGTGAATAAAATTAATTAAAAATTAAACCTGCCCTTCTCCTCTCTTCTTTCTAACGTTTGTATCTCTTCGGACGCCTTATCTTTTTTAAAATATCTTATTCATTAAAATCAGAGAATATACATATATATCTCATATAGATATAGAATTATATCGAATATTAAGATCGAACGTTTAAAGATTATCTGTATTTTCGTAAATAGCAAAGAGATCGCGAAATTGAGTAAAAGTGGAGTCGATCGAATTGCTTTCTAAGGGACTTATACATATTCATGTTATCCATATAATCTCAGCGAGCGATTAAAAACTAGTCCAAAACTTATAATCCCATCGGGAGATTGAAAACTACCTGGTATAGTCTAAACATGTAAATGACTATGTAAGACTAATGATTTGGTTCTAAGAAAAGCAAGAGCGTCACGCGAAATCACGACTTCTCAGGAAGAAGTTTACGAAACACCTTGGTTTTGTTCAAAGTAACGAATCATGTCGTGTTATAATTACAGTTGGCGAAGATCTTGATGCTGAACACCGAGGGAAGACCGTTGGCGTTTCTCCAAGATCCTGAGAATGTTACTGCAAAGATCGAGCCGGGGAATGGATCATGAAATGACCGTGTACAAAGGACATTGCGGACGCGTGTGATTCTTGCGGATTATTTAGCCACAATTAAGATGTACCCCGCGCCGGCGAGACACCCAGCCGCTCCCGTAAGTAATTCTAACAAAAACAAAACACGATTCCATTCGATCGAGTAGAATTTTGTTTATCCGCAGTTCGATTATGCGAACAAAGGAACGATCAGTTTCATCGTGTACATTTACGAATCTATAGGTGAGAGCCTCTGTTAACTCTGTATGATCGTATTCGTTATACGTATAATTCCTATAGCGATAATGATTTCTTTTAATTCAGTATGAATGAAGAAGACTATAGAAACTGTTTTGTTTTTCTATCTGTTCGAACAAGCAAGGTTCTAGTAGAAATAAAATAAGCTCTAATAAAATAAAAGAAAATGGAAATTAAAAAAAAAAGGAAAGGAACAAATAAAAGACGCGCCGTTTTGTTTTATTTTCTTTATCATCGTCTTTTTCAAGTTTCACAGACGGCGAGTGAAACATGGTTGTCGCGGTCGAAATTACGAGAGGCGCGGGCGTTACTCTCTCCTGTAACTCGAGATACCGCGAACTTAGCCAATTTTTATTGTGCTCGACGTAGTTTCGCTTTGGAACCGCTAATTTTTGTAATTTTCTTTTCCTCGGGGAAATTTTTATAATGTATGCTTTATGGTGTCGTGGCAAGTATTCCGGCTGGAAGGAATGTTTGCACGAATGTTGGCTTGGGTATTGTAAAAAGTTCTACCGTGCAAGAATAATCTAAGTAAACGTTCATTGTGAATTATTTTGGCGATGAGAGTATCCTCGGTGTAGAATTTTAGAAATAGTAGCCTTGTGATTGTTTTCCTTAATATCGGAACATTACCAACCATATAAATTCTGAACGCTTCTTAAATTTCTTAAATTTCAGAACCTCTAAGGTATTCGAGTAGCGTAAAATAATCTTGCAGTTCTATGTTTCTTTCAATAATTCTATATTCTATGCAATCTACACGAAATGGATAATATAGCGTATTTCGATACAATTTTTGCCAATAACATTTGTTATGTTAATTTTTTTATATTAAATAACTTCAACTAATACATAAATACTAAGGATTACCACGGACGCAGTACACGTGCAAAACGACGACAAACCAGGGCAACATGTTGCTAATAGTAAGTGAAAAGAGGGGATCTCGTTGTGTGAATTATGGGTTTCGTGAAATGAAGGAAACGAGGAAAAGGTAGGATTTATCGTACGTACCTGAAATTTATTTTTTCTGCTAGTAAATTGGGAGATTTCTACGATTAATCGCGAATGTGTTACTCGTTTCCTGAAGCGAGGGGGAGAGAAACCAGGAAAGGAAAGATTTACTATATAAACTTGAAATTTCATTTCTTTCTATAATATTGATATCACGATGAACCGGGAGAGAAGCGCCTTAAGTACTTCTACGAGCGAAGAAGAAAAGGCGTCGGTGCTCGTGAGCTTTCAACTTTTCTTTTCAAAGTAGTTACCCCGTCAGTTGCTCTAACACCATCGCGGCGTTGCCGATGGCCTATATTATCCTCTCTCCCCTTTCATGTGCCCACTTATGGGATGCCTTCAATTTTAATTCACCGCTTTGTTCATTGTTTGAACTATTAAGCGTTCGTACAGGATTCTTCGCGCGGCAAAAGTTTACCGGGTTGATGTTACTTTTCCTGTTGCTAGATTTTATTCATCCGCGACAGTGTATCTCGTTACTTGTGATCTCGGAGCATGAAACAGCCCTGTGTTTTCGAACGTTTCTTCTAAGATGGTTAGCATCTGGGTAGCCACGTGAGATATCACTCGAATACGGTTGCGTATGTAAATATCCTTGTTTCGTCTGGATTTTCACATTTTTCTCGGTTCGCAGTTAAGCCTTCCTGCAGCCACATCCCCGCACCACCACCACCGGCACTCGTGTTTTCTCTGTCCCTCTTTCTCTCGCTTCCTCGTTCTCTCCTCTTCTCACACCAGCTCGTTGCAAAGAATAAACCAAATGGCGGTTATGAAGTTTACGGAAGAAAGGATCGGCACGGAATAATATAATTGCAGGGTCATAGCAGAAAAAGCATTCTCCTTTATACGCGCTTTAACCGGTCGCCTTTGCATTTTCATTTTCTTACTGCAAATAATTCCACTATTCAAAGAATGCTTTGGCCTGGCCGCCCTCTTTTTTACTTTTTCACCGCCGTTATAATTTCACGCGTCACATAAGCTCAAAGTCCTTTATGCGAAACGAGACCACCGGAGAATTCGCTGACACAGGCCTCTAGAAATTATAGAGATTATTTATAGAGGGAGAGACAGAGAGAGAGAGACAGAGAGACAGAGAGAGAGAGAGAGAGAGAGAGAGAGAGAGAGAGAGAGAGAGAGAGAGAGAGAGAGAGAGAGAGAGAGAGAGAGAGAGAGAGAGAGAGAGAGAGAGAGAGAGAGAGAGAGAGAGAGAGAGAGAGAGAGAGAGAGAGAGAGAGAGAGAGAGAGAGAGAGAGAGAGAGAGAGAGAGAGAGAGAGAGAGAGAGAGAGAGAGAGAGAGAGAGAGAGAGAGAGAGAGAGAGAGAGAGAGAGAGAGAGAGAGAGAGAGAGAGAGAGAGAGAGAGAGAGAGAGAGAGAGAGAGAGAGAGAGAGAGAGAGAGAGAGAGAGAGAGAGAGAGAGAGAGAGAGAGAGAGAGAGAGAGAGAGAGAGAGAGAGAGAGAGAGAGAGAGAGAGAGAGAGAGAGAGAGAGAGAGAGAGAGAGAGAGAGAGAGAGAGAGAGAGAGAGAGAGAGAGAGAGAGAGAGAGAGAGAGAGAGAGAGAGAGAGAGAGAGAGAGAGAGAGAGAGAGAGAGAGAGAGAGAGAGAGGACAAGTCAACGTACAACAATTGCCGTTCGTAGAAGCTGCTGGTTGGTGCTGGTGCCGTTGATATGTGGGTACACTTGCCGGTTGTTTGCTTATTGGCGCTAATGTGGCGCCGTTCAAGGGGCACAAAGTGGTTCAATAATTTCCTCATGAGGATTCTTAAAGAGTAAAATCGTTCTTGCAATAATACGCGGTTTATTCTATTCATAGAAGTCGAATGTGTACGCTATGTTGCACAACATTCGATCCGATTGGTATCTGTTCTATCCACCGACTCTTGCCATTCGTAGAGTTCGTTTCATTCTTATTCGATACGTACGTAATTCTTATCAAAAAAAAGAAATTGATTTAACTGTTTTGCTTTTTTATTACTGGTCTCGTCGGTAGCTAATCTTCGTCGTAATAAATTTATTTTGCCAATTGTGAAAGTTAAATGTTTGACTATAGTCGAATGTTACTGCGTACTCGTTCACTGGAGAATTCAAGTTTAATCCACGAGCTACTGAAATTTATTCTCCTTCGCTGTAAGCTGTCATAACCGTATACACATTCTGTATAATAATATAAAAAATGCTCGTATACATTTATTAAAAATTGAAAGTTCTTCGGAATAGTTGTAGAAATTAATTATACACCGTATGGAAGATAAAATAGAAACTATTTGTTCATCGAGGAACTAATTTCGTTTTAAAGTAATAGAAGAATTGTCGTTAAGTAGATAGGACGATAATTAAAATTAGTCGATTAAGTTACATCGATACTAACTCTCTGTCGACAAACGGAGAATTTAATCCGCCAGTTCTTCCAAATTTGTATTTATATGGAAGATAATTTCATACAATCGATCCAACGAATGCTTGTCCAAAGTATTAAAAGTATTATGAATGAGTATCCCGGAGAATGTTAAGCTGAGAGAAGTTTAAAGATTTAACGTAAGACTGCATATACATTTACAAATATGTACATGTAGAGAGTTTTACGGTCGGGGTGTTCACTTATCCGCTGTTTAGAGGCGGAGAAATTGATTTTGAATTTACCATCGCGAATGATAGATGGTCTGCAGTCATAATAGAAGCGAACACTATCCTAAGCGCTAAGAACTGACCCATTCTCTACACTTGGCAACCAAATAAATGATGGGACGGCTACGACCATTGTGCTCGTAAACTATGTAACTTGAGCCTTTACGAAGAAGAGATAGATAATAAAAGCAGGAGTTGCTCGATGGAACATTGTTGTTCGCTCGTTACTTTGCCAAATCGTAGATGACACACGATTGAAGTCATTCGTAAAGATTATTGAAAATGTAGGTTACAAGAAAGAAAGAACGATACACGCGTTGCAAAGTATTCTTATTGAAAAAATTCTATACATACAATGGACAAAATTTCACGAAGCGAATTGAGAAGAAAGCGGTCGCAAGACAAGATGGTGAGAACTAAATTGTGTCGGAAGTTTTTGGTTTTAGCGTTTTGGTATTAATTATGTTTGCATTGATAATTATTAAATTGCGAATGTTTATTCATTAATAAAAAATTTAAAATTGCAAAATTGTACAGAATTCACATAATACGTAAATTATTACTCGTCTTATGATATTTACTTAATCAATTTAATATTTAATTGATAGATAAAAATCTAACAATTCTAATAATTCTTCAAAAATGTTCTTCCTCTTATATTTAGAAAATAAATAAAAATTCCGTAATGATTCAACTATCCAACTAGGAAGAACGCTTACGTTTACGATTATCGTCATCGCCATCGTTCATTAAACATCTGGAAGTAATTGTACGTATCTTGATATATAAGTTCAAGCGTGTTGGTAGGTTCTGCTCTTACCACTGTCAAACGGATGGTGATAATAGAAACAATAACTGGCACGGTAATGACTGTTATCCTTGATTGTCTAGTAGCGTGTCCTACAGAGGAAGTAAAGAACTTAATCAACCTACTGTGCATGAATGTGTTGATTTCAGGCATACCATTCATACGTACACTATTGTCCATAAGTCGTAAGACGTTTAATAGAAAATATTTATGCGATTCCGTGGATATCTGTTTTTTCGTGCTTCGTAGATTCAACGTGATTATAACTTAAATACTTTAAAATAAGAGAAGACATCGAAAAACCGTCAAGTCCCACGTACAAGCAGCATAAACGATTCACAAGATTGTGTATGCAGATGGAATACGAATGAATAAGCGAACGTTAGATAGAGTGAGAGAAGAAGGGGGGAAAAGGTGAAGTGGTAGGAAAAGACTGAAAGAGAAGAAAGAGAGGAAGAAACAAAGCGCGTCCCTTTGTCCTTTGTTATCCTTTGCTAAAATCTATATATCAGCGTGATACATTTGCAAGGAGGCTGCAACTTTTCGTTAACGTGACATTTCTTTTCGCATCCTGTTTTCTCCTTCTTTTTTGCGTAATAAATATGTACATATCGTTGATCGATCAAACGTTCGTTCCGCGTAGATGTTACAGGTTCCAACCACAATGCAATTATACCGTATATCATTGCAGTACATTTCACATAATTGCAAAACGCAATTGAATAATTATCAACGTAAAAAGAGAGAACACAATACGAAGTTGGAAACAATAATTTACCTTTAATATTTTCTAGTTTTATTTTCGAAGATCGAATTACATGCGGAAAATGGGATATTTATCAAGTGGTAGATTTATACAACTTGGTGAAGAGAAAACAAAATTAAGATGAGTACAATTTTGGTCATAAATCAAGACAATTTTATAATTACGTGTAATAATATTCGTTTATACGTATACAGGGTGGTTGGTAACTGGTGGCACAAGCGGAGAGGGGGTGATCCTACGCGAAAAAAGGAGTCGAAAATATAGAATAAAAATTGTTCGTTCGAGACTTTGTTTTCGAGAAAATCGACTTTGAATTTTCGCTCGGTACGTGTGCACTTTATCGCGTCTCGTTATAACGGATCTCACTGTAGATTTTTAAAAAAATTAAAAAAAAATTAGAAAAAAAAGTTTTTATTCTATATTTTCGACTCCTTTTTTCGCGTAGGATCACCCCCTCTCCGCTTGTGCCACCAGTTACCAACCACCCTGTATACGTATAAACGAATATTATTACACGTAATTATAAAATTGTCTTGATTTATGACCAAAATTGTACTCATCTTAATTTTGTTTTCTCTTCACCAAGTTGTATAAATCTACCACTTGATAAATATCCCATTTTCCGCATGTAATTCGATCTTCGAAAATAAAACTAGAAAATATTAAAGGTAAATTATTGTTTCCAACTTCGTATTGTGTTCTCTCTTTTTACGTTGATAATTATTCAATTGCGTTTTGCAATTATGTGAAATGTACTGCAATGATATACGGTATAATTGCATTGTGGTTGGAACCTGTAACATCTACGCGGAACGAACGTTTGATCGATCAACGATATGTACATATTTATTACGCAAAAAAGAAGGAGAAAACAGGATGCGAAAAGAAATGTCACGTTAACGAAAAGTTGCAGCCTCCTTGCAAATGTATCACGCTGATATATAGATTTTAGCAAAGGATAACAAAGGACAAAGGGACGCGCTTTGTTTCTTCCTCTCTTTCTTCTCTTTCAGTCTTTTCCTACCACTTCACCTTTTCCCCCCTTCTTCTCTCACTCTATCTAACGTTCGCTTATTCATTCGTATTCCATCTGCATACACAATCTTGTGAATCGTTTATGCTGCTTGTACGTGGGACTTGACGGTTTTTCGATGTCTTCTCTTATTTTAAAGTATTTAAGTTATAATCACGTTGAATCTACGAAGCACGAAAAAACAGATATCCACGGAATCGCATAAATATTTTCAAAATCTTTGCCGAATACCGTGTATCTTCTTCAAGTTTTCCGTTGAACCAGTGTCTCTCAACCTTTTTCGAATCGTGACTTTTGTAACAACCAATTACGATCCTAACTGCGTACATTTGCATAACCTGTTATTACCTGTAATTAACCGAATACTCAATGAAACATTAACTGTGTGTATTTTTGCGTCTGATTAATCGGTTGTAAAAACGCGATTATATCCGCTAAATTTTACAATATTTCTGTTCGTTTATGGACAATCAGTGTTGGAATATCGAGCAAATGTATTCTAATAGAATCGCGTTGAAATCGTTGCGACAAAATTTATACAAAAATAGGTAATACGAGTTAGAAATAACCGCGACTACCTTTAAAAAAATATTTTGCAATCCTCTGGCAAGTCGCGATTCGCACGTTACGATTGCAAAACTCTCACTTATTAAAGATTACTAGATATTAAGGATTCAAGTATTACGATCACCGAGAGAATACTGGAACGTAGCGGTAGCGATAAAATTTTCTATAAAAATAAGGGTAATTAAAAATGACCGTAATCACGTTGCGAGTAGCGACTTTTAAATTAAGATTCGCAGCATTAGACGTTAACGTACAATCATATACAGGGTCATTGGTAACAGGTGGTACAAGCGGAAAGGGGGTGATTCTACGCGAAAAAAGAAGTCGAAGATATAGAATAACAATTTTTCGTTCGAGGCTTTGTTTTCGAGAAAATCGATTTTGAATTTTCGCTCGGTACGCGTGCACTTTATCGCGTCTCGTTATAACGGATCTCACTGTAGATTTAAAAAAAAAGAAAAAAAATTTTTATTTTATATTTTCGACTTCTTTTTTCGCGTAGAATCACCCCCTTTCCGCTTGTACCACCAGTTACCAACCACCCTGTATATTCATTATCGATAGGAATGTGTAAACGAAGGTAAAAATTGGAAAGATTTCCGTTTTTAATCGAACGTCGTTTACCGTTAAGATGGTGCTCGAAAATCGTGTCGGTCCACAATGCATCCGGATAGAAAAGCGAAATTGCAACATAAAAATGATTCTCCACCGCGAGTTTTTTTCAGTGCGTCCACGACGATGGGGGTTGGGATTGGGGGTGGGGGTGGGGGGCGACACTGGTATACGCCGATGACAATCGCTGATCAAATTGCACGACGACTAATTGTTCGTCGAGTCGTCCCATCCGAATTGAAACGAGGAGCGAAAATTGAAATGCTCGCCGGAGGGTCACTTGATTCTGAAATAGAAAAAGTCATACTAGACGGCCGATTGGTAACAATGGATGCCAATGACGAATTTATACTTTGGAGATGCGTTCGCGGAAGAGGCAGATGCAGATGCGGTTTTCCCCGTTGAATAGCGTTTCTGCCATGTACAATGACTTAGGAAAATATCTCAACTTGTACTATAAAAAAACTTTCGCGTGCACATACGTTGTGCGTGTTGTACGAAACATTTTCGAATTTCTTTGACGCTGTAACGAGATTCGACTGTCGCGATCGTATTGGTGAATAAATAAATTGAAGATCGATCTGAAACATCAATTTAAACGTATATTTAGTAAAGAAGAAAAAAAAAACGTATAACGAGCATTGGAGATGGTCCCGTTGGATATTGAAGTTTATTAATGTAATGGATAATTGAGTTTTTAAATAATTTTATGATCTTTCGCTCTGCGAAATATACCATACACTTGCGTTAAATATCTTGTACCTTCTACGTACATTTCCAGATTCGTTTCAAACTTTGCCAATATAACCGTGATAATCGTGTCTCGTTACAACGTTGATGAAATCTCGAAATGTTTCGCGTAACACGCGTAATATATTCATAAAAAGTTTTTATAGATGTTGAAATACTTTGGCGAATCAGTGTGGATATATGTCAGCTCTGCTGTACTTCGAATTACAGAAGCAGTCTCGTAATTTCGTTGGATCTCATCGAGAAAATTGCCACGAATAGTTACGATATCCTTACAATCTCTAAATGCCTTTGTTTCTCGCCTTAACGTTTAACATCGTTATATAACGTGAACTCGTTCTTCCAGGCGATAAAAATGCTTGGAGATTTCGAGTCGGTTTTCGTCCACGTGTTTTACCACCACTCGTCTTAAAGTAATGGAAAAGTTCCAAAGTTTTTGCGTATATGCTTTCGAGTCACCGTCGCGAACAAGTCGGAGAATTCTTCTGTCTTGACGTTAGAGGAATTTGGTAATTCAGTTTTTATACATACGGATCACGATTGATGGCGATACATTTTGGAACGTTATATCCAGCGATACGGCGCATACACTTTTTACGAAATATACACACGCCTTTTATATATGTTATCAAACAAATTTTTCGGTATTTCTGGCTCGATGCATCTGGCAATTTAGTATTTTTGTACACATATCCGGCACGGTACTCCTGTATTTACACGCTTCCATCTTTATTTAATACGTAAATAGCGGGATTTTTAACAGAATCAGATATGTGTGTGTATTCCGGTTTATTTGATCCTAAAAAACATTATTTCTTGTCGAGTAAAAAATTGTATTGTTTTTACAAGCGTTGGGTATTTAAACGTGAAAGTAGGAACGTGATGTGTGTTATGTTAATAACAGTTAACAGACAATTGGATGAATTTCCCGTAATAATTTTTGCGCTCGGATTATTTACGATAATATCGTTATCGGCGCGCGTGTACGTGGATATTATCGTTTGTAAACAATTCGTTTTCGTATTCTATAGCTGCCAGTTGTTTATCATAATTGAAATTAAAAAGGTTTATAGGAAACGTATTGTTGCGAGTCCCGTGAATTTTATGTGCTCCTCTTTTCGCACGGCAAACAACGCGCAGGCTGTGTATACGCCTGCATATCCTTCGCTCGAAAATACGAACAAAAACGATCTGCTGGTCGATGAAAAGCGCTTGGAGTGATTAATCGCGAGGATTAATTAATCGCAGAGGGAGCAAGAAACCGCATGGTTTCGCTGATTAATCCGTCGCTGGCCTGGTGGATACGGTGCACGACGACGTTTCGTGAAATCGTAATCAGACGAATGGTCTTTTTCATCGTCGAATGATGGACTACGATACACGTTCAGAGGATTTCTGCTCCTGTCTTATTATTCTATTCTTCGTTCTATATTACAGCTGTACATAGAATATAACCGTGCATAAAGTAAGTTTTATTTTCATTCCTCCTGCCAAGGAAAGAGAACGAAAAAAGAAAAGGAATAATGGTCGTACAAAAATACATAGGAAATATAATTCATAAAATTTTAACAAATTCCCTGGTGGAATGTAATTCACGAAAGTTTCATTCTCGTGGTTAAAAGCGTTCGTTGAAAATCGTCCCGCAGTGTAGATTCGATCTCGATTGAAAAAAGACGCGACTTACTTAAGTTTTCTGTATGCGTGTATATGTAGAGAAGTGGAAGGAAAGAAAGCCGTTTTCGGGTTGCAACCCTCGTAATTGGTGGGTTTCAGCGACATAATTCTTGGCCCCGAGGCATATCACAGGCCTATGGGCTTTAAGCCTTCGTCGACGGGTCCATTGGGGTGGTTGCCCACCTTTTCTCATATACACATCGTCCTCTTTCTCGTTGTGTACACGGGGGTGCGGCTTGGGCTTTACCCGACTGTTGGGATCTGCTAGGCTCCGGAGTTTGAGGGTAAGAACGGTATGACAAGCATTTGATGAGGGGACCAACGCCACCCACTGAAATCCCAACGAGTGGTTCTCATTTTGGGTTACTCTTGCAACGATTATCCGCTATAGAAGCCGACCATCTCGTTATGAAGACGCGATAATTGGTAGTTCTGTCTAGTAATAATATACAAAAGACTTGACTATCGTCCAAAGAAAAGAATATCGTCGATGAAGGAGCGTTGAAAAAATGTATCACGTAGCTTCACGTAAACAGTATTACGATCGTCGATCTTCTTCTGAAAACTATAACCAATAATCAATCGTAATTAGCCAAAAATATCTTATTGTTTGTTATCGTTTACGTATCTGATTCTCTTTCGGAGCAAAGTAAATTCCTTGATATCGTTAACGATAAATAAACAAGACAACAATAAGAACACTTTGATTTAAAGCGAGCATAGTTTGTGGCTTGAAAACATAGGATGGCGGCGAGTCAGCGGGATTTTCTGCCTCCAGCCCATTTATACGCTATTGTGCAGTCGGTGTGCGTTTTTCCTTGGTGACGGACGTGCGGTCGAAGAATGTAACGTGGCCGGGGAAGATTGATCACCACTGCCAACTGTGTCGAGAACGTCGCAACACTCTTGCCACACCGGGGAGTCACGGAGTGTCCTCACCAGTGATTCTCACCGGACCTCCAGTTCACCTACCGGCCACTAGACATTGGGCTAAGAAAGTTGAGAATCTCTGGATGGTTCTTGTCCAACATTTACATTTACATGTCGAACGAGGTTCGACCCTCGGCTATCCTCGTTAAAGCACAGAAGGGCAGGAGAGAAGGGCATGGTCAGAAATATACGTACACATATGCACGTATATTCATATGTACTTACGCCCATAGAATGGCCGTCAGTGTCATCCGCATGATTGTCGGTGCAGCGAATGATGTGTATCGATCAAAAGACCAATTCTCTACAAATATACGAGTTAGTCTTCTTAGAAAATCCAAGACGTTGCAACGTTAAAATATTTTACTATGCTATGTCGTTTATTTTGATAATTCGTAACTGATACTGTGGTCAAATATTGGCCATCGATAGGCTGTAGAAGTTGATGCATTTGTGGGAAATTTAGAGATTCAAAGGTATATATAAGAAGGTGGCGACAATACGCAAAAATGTAGGAAATATCCGAAGCAAAACTTTTATCCAAATATTCGTAGAATCATTCAAATCTAAAAGAAAAATGCATCGTTGTAATTGATCAGATATTTTATGAAAAATTACGAATTAGTTAGTTCGATTACCTTTGGCAGTTAGCGATTTGTAAGCTGGGGATTTTAACGATGCATAATACGTAATAATACGTAAAAATATACAGGATAATATTGGTTATATAATATTTAATAGATGAAACAAATTTGTATTCAAATTCCATTTGTTTATTTGTAATCGTAAAAATATAAATTTTCATAAATATTCTCTATCTATTCGTTTGATTGTTTTAAAGTCTACGTTATTTATCGTTAAGAAATAAATATTTCTCTGTTCGTGCCGGTTTTGAAGGACTAGTTTTCGTATTTATATTCGAATAGGTTTGAAAACAGATAGATAACGCACTAGTCTCCCGTATGGTCAGGACGATTATTGCTCTGAAATAGAGGTGTGTAAAGTAGAGGAAAAGATCGATACAAAAGTACATGTTTGCTGCGGGTTCGTGTAAAGGTATATACTCCCACGGCGTAGCCTGGAGTCAGATGCACGAACGGAAAGGTTAAAATAGAAAAAAAATGCCATCGTTCTCGTAGAGTAGACGATAAACGTTTCATCCCTTGCGTGACGAAGGCGTTTTACTTCGATATCACCCACGTGGTCAATCTTGATACAACGAGCTTTTTGGCGGATTCAATGGACGTCTACTTCGACGATTTCTCGGTCTCGTTGCTGAAACCCTATGTTTCAGCGTTCTCTTTGCCCTTCTTATTCTTAGTGAAAATGATCTATCTACCGTTTCAAAGAAATGAAAAAAAAAAGAAAACAAACAAACGAAGTTTTATCATTTCTTTATTCGGTATAAAAATTGTTTCATTTTCCTCGTGCCATCTTTATTTTCCTGCTTGAATTAAAAATATCTAGTCGTTATCTCGTAACAAACTGTATAACGTAAGTCCGCTTTCAAAGTTTACAAACCACGGTGAGAATTTCAAATATTTCAACGCATGCTGAAATGCGAAAACTACAGGGAGAACGGTATTGCTATATCGTTACATACGATATTTTAATGTAAGATGTATTTTAAGAAGTCCGATCACGTTAATTCTTTTAATATAATCCTATACGCAGAAGAATATCTGATTAAAAAATATACATTTCTAGATTCATAGATATTCATTTTTCTATATTACCATTTTTTTTAACCTACGATTCTAGAATTTATTTCTTTTCAATTTCCATTTATGCACGTGTATCGCCGAATCGTTGATCGATACTACATATTCATTAATTTCGATCGCAACGGCCAATCCGGCATTAAACTTAAGCCGGCCGACTCTCCTCTTTACAAAGGGCCCACACGCCCGTATTTTTACGCCGGTTCACTGTATCGACGAGTACGTTTCCACAGACGATAAATCTTGTTTTAGTCGCGCGTAGGTTAAGGGGAACTAGCAACAGCAACACCCAGGGGTGACTATAGCATTGTGCTCGGCCAACGATGCTAGTCGTACCATACGTACACGGACAGAACCGTATACGTGTGTCGTGTGGACGCGTGTGTGCCGCTACACACAACCCTATTAAGAACAACACTGTGTGTGCCGCTGTGGCTCTGTCGTTGGATCACGTCGCCCTGGGTCTGCGGGAAGCGAGGTTATATTCCGCCGGTCCTCTACTCCGCTGCATTGTGCGCACTGCCATGAAACGTCTAACCTATAATAATCATACCGATATACAAGACGAGCTCCGTGATGCTCGTCCCTCGTACATGCTGCACACGGCTGTTTCGCGTGTGTACATGTGCGACCTGAGCGGTAACGCGGCCGTCAATCCGCCATTGCGACATGGACGTGAGGTTACGCGCGTGAACGAGTGAAGCGAGCTTCAACTATCTCGTCTCTCTTGGCCTCGTCTCTCTGCCACCCAGAATGCATCACGGGTCTTACAAGAAATGGTAGCAAAAGCCGGCTTAACGTTCGATTGCTTGCATATCTTCGATGGATTCTCCAAGGTTTGTTGGAATAGTTCCAGTAATACAGTTCGTTAATGGACGAGGAAGAGGCATTCGCGTTCGAACTCGAGGCTTAGGTTCATTGTCGAGACTTTTCATCGATACGATATCTTGCTTGGATGGGTTATCTAGTCGTATATGTATCTTGGAATCTGACGTTTCACAGTGTTCGTTATTCTTAAACCGTAACTGGTAAGGCGAGGTCCTGTGAAACTCCAGGAACTTTTCGAATTTTCTCGTAATTTGCAAAGTACAGGTTTTGCGGTGTTGTATCGTTAACCGGTGTATAGCTTAATGGCTATCGATGTATTCGTAAGCCACAGTACCAGCTTTTGTAAACTTCTGAACATTTATGTCTACGTGATAAAGCGAGTATCATAGGTTTGATGGAAGTTATGATGCGAGGTACATGCATATTGTACCTATCGTCTATTAATTGCGTATAAAGCGTTCGTTAGAAGATTCTACCGCGGATATTGGTCGCTGAATGGACGCTTTCACGCCAGCCTACGTATACGCGACATTGGCGATTTATCAATTAACTAGATGTATTCGTTTTTGCCAGAATTATCCTCAAATATTAGCGCATTATGGCTTCTTCACAAAACTGCTCGCAAACGTATTTCTGCTATTAATAACTAATCAAAAAATGAATAAAAGAGAAAGAAAGAGAAGCACAGTTTTCTTCATAGACAAAACAGAGGAGTTGTTCTGAAGAGGTTAACGACACGTTGAGATTATTTTCCACAAAGCAGTAGTTATGTAGAAACCTTTAATAGCTTTAACCACGAGAGCTCTTTACCTGTAACAGCTTTAAGAATTTGGGCGATTTTTATAAAACTCTTCGTTGTTTTAAATATGGATGCAACGAATGGGTATAGCTACATCGGATCATTTCTGTAATTAATTAAAAGGAACTAGGACTTTCTTTCATTCTTCGATTGCTTTTATTTGTCCGGATATAAACGAGAAGTGTTCTCGCAATTAACGCGTTTTTATTTCTGTTTACTGTACAACGTTCTCGTTTACCCAGCATTGTTTACCATTCAGAGCAATTTACAAACGTATACAATTTGAGCGTGGCTCACCTACGCCACTGTTACAATTACAAGTCTCGTTTAATCGATAACTTTGCCAATAAGGAGACGTCAGTCAATTCACTGCTGTTAATGGACCGCTCGCTGTGTGCCGAAAACTACTGATATGTATTTACACTGCACGTGACAGTATTAAACCATACAAATCTTCGTGGCAAGCGCAATTCCAAGTACGGTAATAAAAAAAAAAAGAAAAAGAAGAGGAAGAAGAAGGAACAACGCTTATAATTCATCGCGTAATTTAACGCGTAGATGCGAGAAAAAATTATGTAAAATGTGTTACCCCTTTTTATCAGTTACTCGCTATCGCAACGAAGATTTACGTATTCTAACTGCGCACCTCTGAACGGCAGGAATTTCACCACGTGTTCTCCCTCTCTCCCTTTCACCTTGGTCTTCTTCTACGAGCAGTCTCCCTCCTGCTCATCCACCCTCTAAATTCAGTCTAGGTTCCCCTTACAAAGCGTGCCGGTATTTGTTAGCACATTTTATGTCTCGACATTGATTGAGCATACGTTTTCCTTCAAGCCGTTTCGCAGGCAGACATTTCAAAATGTGTTCCGTTTTATTATAACGAAGTTGCCTTCTTTTTCCCTCTGTGAAACGTATCCTAAAATAAATTGTTTACATAGAAATAGAACGGCGATGATCGAACAAGGTTTCAAGATAACTTGTTAATTTCTTAATATTTATATTCTTGGAAATTGAGGTCGATCGCCGTTACTTATTTCAGTATAAACGATTATCTCGGAGAACATTTTTGTTATATTTTACAATGATTTGCATTATATGGGTATAACTTTTAGTTTATTATTCTCCTTGATAAAACAATCTCTTTAGAATGATTACAGAGAGTGATATTATGATTCGATATGGTAGGCTTTCCTCTCCAATTCTTACTTCCATTCGCAGTCTCAAACACGACCAGCTAGTATCATTTCACAGATCGCTTATATTATCTTCCCGACAATGCAATTCTATTCGCATACATAAAATCACGGAAAGAAATCACCCATAACTCGGAAATTATTTACGACTCCTTATGACCCTACTTTCTGCCAGCTTTATGCGTTCGGTATCGTCAAACGTTTATTTTCATTTTAGAGAATTTCCTTTCAACTAACGCGATGAAATATCATCTCAAAAAAGAAAAAAGAAGAAAAAAAAATAAAGTAGGGAAGAGGAAACGAGTAGGACAAGAGAAAAAGGAGTCTCGATTCTTTTTCGACCGTTATCTTAAACTTTCTCAAATCCCGCGTAACTAGCCACTTTGATCCTCGTTTCCTTTATTTATCGTTTTATTGATGAACCACATGTGTAATTCAAAGACGCGCTAGGTGCTTCGAATGGCCTGGCCTGTTATTCGTATCGGTATACATTGACTATGTGGCCGTGTACGTATAGAAAAGTTGCGCTTATTCGTCAGTGTTCACTGCATATCGATACATCGATGTTTATTCAAGTGCAGCTACATCGGCTTCGTACGTCTGACTTTCAACAGCCTCGGAACACGATTTGAATAATTCCCAATAGCGTTGCCTCATCCAATTAGAATCCTTTCCGCGATATAAAATAAGGGAACCGAGGAGCAAATTCGCGCGAATAAGATGAAATAATGAAAAACAAATTTCAGCATAGCCCCTCCCATCAGCTCTATTTCCATATAGATCTATAGATGTTGAGGCGAATTTTTTTCGGCTGCAGTAACTCGAATCCTTCCAGGTTCGTTTTTCATCGTTAATCTCTTATTTCGTGATATTTTTTGTAGACACGAATATTGTCGAATATATCTGGTCAATTCATAAATTCGTGTATCTCTTGTAAGACTCATTCTACGAAGGAATTATGTGGTAGATCGGAACAAATCGTGAAATTTCCTATTTCTTTATGAATTTTTTATACCTAGAAACGCACACGAACTTGTAAATACGTGCAGTGTATTAACACTGTACATAAACTATACGCAATGAATCTCGCTTTATGAACAAGATCGATTTGAAATTAAGATTAAAACACTCCGCATTCGTTACGACTCAAGCACGTTGTATCCACTTTGAGTCTACAGTTTCTAATTGTAATGCCTATTTTTACGAAGTATAATCTACATAATGGAGATGCGATAAGAGGAAAGACAAGATTTATATTTTATAAAGCGGAAGGTTAAAACAAACTTCTGGAAACTTTATAATCGTAGAATTTGACACTCTTTTAACGCTACAATTGCGCATTTTTAATACGTACTTTGGTACGATGACTACGTAGGGAAAAAGACTGAAAGAAAGTCTTTTTCTCAATTTCATGTTTTCGTATGACTTTATAATATGCGATTGAATTTTAAAATCGTTTATGTGAAAAGTGCGACTTTCGCTGAATAGTATAGTCGAATAGGATTAAAAACGATGAAAATAACACGATGAAAATAAGTAAGTCTGTGTAATCAATCACGTTTCTGTTTCGATAAAAAGACGAACGTTGACGCTATCAAAAACGCTTCCGTGTTTTTTTTTCCTAATCGAACAAACGAAAAATATCCGATATCAATAACATTAACCATATAGTTCCGTAATTCTAACGTTAAATTTATTCCAAACTCATGTAACCTTAATGCACGACTTTCTTGAAAGTTGTGGACGGGCCCTTAGGGGGTTTCTCGCTTACGTCATTCGATCTTTGGTCTATCCTCGGCCCTGCGAAGACCTATTACCTTATTTACGATTCGCATGGCCATTATCTCTTGGCAACAAAGTGAACCAGCCGGTTTTTCGATACGATCCTCCGTATACACCACACACACGACACGCTATACCATGCCGTACCAAACACATTTACACGCGTATGCGCGCGCTTACACGTATATAGATGCGCTCACGCGTGCTTCTTCATTGATTTCGCTGGTGTGAAAGGGGAATCGGGCAGACAATGAATACAAAGGCCCCTGGTATATAGAGGCTGGGCAAAAGCGTGCTCTTGTCGAGCCGCCCCGAGAACGGAAGACTTTTGTCTTCGCTCGTTAATAACAGTTTTGACATAGTGGGAAAGGCATGGATGATTGGACGGCTTATGGGAGGCAAAGAAAATTATTGAAAAATTGATTTTTGCCATTCGAATCCGTTCTCTTTTGATCAGGGGCCGAAGCATCGATGCGTGACTCATCTTGTGCGCGCGGCCGCACCGTGAACATTCGGTTGGGCTGCTTTACGTGAACCTATATATCTATATACCTGTATATACATACATATGTGTATGTATATGTATATATGTATTTGATTCGTTAAGCTGAAAGAACTAAATCCGATGGTCGCGTCAAAGAACGGTCGAAAAAGTAGGGAAGAAGGGAAAGTAATTAAAAAAAATAAAGAAACGAAAGGGACGAAAATTGATGTCCTCGCCGTGTGTCGCGATACGCGCCCGATATCCAATATTGCGTTAATGCGTAAAACTCCCACGAATCGTTGTCGTTAATTAATGTCTTCGTGTCGGAGGGATTATTCGACGATGGTAATAGTCGATATATTGGCTGCGTTAAGGTATCTTTGAATAGGTAAATTTTTTTGTTTTCTTATTGCTGCACAGTATTCTAATTTTGGAGTATAAGGTAAATTTAATTTCGTCGAACGATCTGCCATTCGTATTATGTCGTATTCGATTATAGGACTGTAATTTGGTATATCGTGTTTAACATTGCGTATCAGAAAATACGAATCGAGTATATTTAAACTCGTACCGGTATATTCTCAATAGTTTTCAACGATCCTTTGCGAAACACGCTAGAAATAAAAATTGATTTCTTCGAATATCACGTATTTTGAGAAAAATACGTTACAGCGAGTTCACGCTAATAATGTCATTTACAAATTAATTTTAATGTCAAATATGACAGCAATAGAAAGCCACGAAGGGATACGTTTAATATCGATGTCGGGAATTATCGCGGATGGTGAGAGCACGTTGGTCAGATCGTACGAAAATTTTCATGAAAACGAATTGTCGTCCATCGTATCACATAACGGATATGTGTACGCTGGCGGGTTAACCATCGGAACAACAACCTGTTCGATGACTGTTCCGTTTGATGATTGCAACAAGTGAGGACCACCGTCGTCCTCTTCCCCAGCTTGTTCCCAAACCATTTTACCACCGACAGCCACTCCCCGTTTCGAATTCAACAAGTGGCCAAATCATTCTACGCGAGACTACGTAGCGTCGAAAAACTGGAATTTTCCAGCCGGCGGACAGTCATTGACCATTTAACGTCGTGTCGGAATATTTCTCTCTATCGAGAGATTTTGTCATTCAGCCCGAAATTCTACTCTCTCCCTCTCTCTATCCCCCGCTCCCACCCATTTTCTCTTTCTCTGTCTCCCATTTTCTCTTCGACGCACAATATCGATGTTCAATGATGCTACCGTAATCGTATCGGATTAATGATTTGATTGGAAAATGGAATTCCGCCCATTCTCCCAACAAAACTTCTCTCTTTGCACAGTAATAAACAAATCGTTTTATATCGAATTTCAATAAAGAGAACACCGGCTGATGTGTATTATAAGAATGTAAATGAACGAAAATAGGTATTGAATGATTGTAATGCTATTTAAATGTTAAAACAGTGTACAACATCGATATTGCTTTGAGCAAATGTATCTCTGTATCGGGTGTCAATAAAGAAGATGCTATTCTATCGGTAGAATATGACGAAAACGCAAATGAATAAATGATTAAAGGAATCGTAAAAAGAATATTCAACTTCAACGATCGTGATTCTACGATACATTCTATTTAAAGTCATTAGAAGATTAGTCTTTCTTAATAATTCCTTTAGCGCTTTTGAACTGTACTTACGAAATTAGACTGACATTGTATATTTACATGTATATTTAAATACATAATGTATATATATACATATACACACACACATATACTCTACGTAAGAATACGTGTGTATGTGTAACGTAATCATTACTGTCATCGGAAAGCTTGATCCTTTCCTCCGTAATTTCAACCGGTAGAGCGGCGTTGGTATACGTGGCTGAAGAACCCGTAGACACAGACCTCGTGCTACCTGGTGGAATGGGTCTCATTAAGGACGCCTTCATGGTCCTTCATCCTTGGCTCTTCAGGCCTCGTTTCTCCCTCTTAGGCAACGGAGTCGCTCGTCTTTTATACCTGGATGCCCTCTGCTCGCGTTTCTGAGCTCGGTTTCTGTGTTTGCGTGCGCCTTATGCGGTCGAAGGCCATTTGATAGTGGTTGCTTGTCATCTTCGACTTTAACCTCGTTACCATTTTACAGGCGTTTCTGGAACGAACGAACGAACGAACGAACGAACGAACGAACGAACGAACGCGTATACCGCACGGTTTTCCTTTAAATTCGGATTTGTTAAGATTTATTTCGGATTTATTCTACGGTCTCACCGATCTAAGGACCAGGCGTAATGTCGACTTCTCTTTTGCTTTCTTTTTCTCTTACCCCCTCTCTTTTACCGTGTATACACGATTTCCGGCGTAACGAGATTCCTTCGTTGCCTTTGCACCCTTTAACGAGTTTTTTCCCTGTGTATTTCGCAAATAGAGTTCCATCGTTGCGGCAAGACTGTTATCGTATCGTCTGTTTGTATTGTGCGAGTCGATAGAAATCTTGCTTGTTAACTCGTCCAGTTTTCTTACTCTAGATGAAGAGAACGCGTTTTTCTATACCACGAGTTGCGCGTAACAACGTTACTTGTGAAAAAATGTTGTACCATACTTTAGGCTACAAAGCTTTACAACGATTGACAACGGCATCGAGATACGAGGTATATTTTAAATGTCAGATAATTCTGATAATATAAGATTCAATTACAGCGGTTCTCGGCAATATTTTTCTCCTCTGTTTAATACCTCGAAAACATTGTTTTTATAAATCTTATCGTAGAACAAGATTCAAGATTTCAGTTTACGATCGACTAAATTTTTTATCCGCATACCTTCGTAATACGATTTTCCAAATATAAATTTTTAAAACGAGCGTGTTTCACATTTTTTCTTACTTCTTTTCTTTATTTTCCTTAGAATATAAAAAATGAAATATCTCGTCGAATGACACGAGGGCTCACGTTATTGTTTTCAAATGTACATATCTTTTTTGCTACAGCAAGCTACTATGAACGAATAACTACGGTTTAACAAACCACTATATTATATATATATATATATAAATAAAAGCATCTTGTTGCTTCAAATTACGCGTCGATTAATTACCACATAGAAAAAGTGGACAGTAATTTTTCTACAGATCGCAGCGTCTTCTCAGCGTGTACACGCCTGTACGACCATAACGCTTCGCCGTTTTAGCTGATCTATTTTTCGTTCTTTGTCGCGGCTGCTTTGTCGTGTATGCTAATCGAATTCCCTCCTCTTATTTTCTCTTTCATTTTCTTTCTTCCTCTTTTTTTTTTATGTTGCAGGGTGGCGGAGGAAGCGGTGGGGCTGCGGGAGGTCTGAAATTCACGGTGGCTGACACTTGCGAGAGGATCAAAGAGGAATTCAATTTCATCCAGCAACAGAACCACTCGTGAGTCTTTCTCTTTTCTTTGACTCTCCTCGCTCTCTCTCTCTCTCTCTCTCGCTTGCTCTTTGTTTTTCTTTCTCCACCACCTCCGCCCAACTCCCCCTTTCCAGTTTTCTCGTCTATTCATCCCTTCCGTCTCGCGTTCGCGTTTCTCGAAGATCCACGATTATTGACGCCGATGCTTGCCTCGGCTGTCTTCTGCCCATCTTTCCTCGCCTTTCCTCCTTCGTCCCGCTGCTCCCTGTTTCGAGGTTGTTTCAGAACCCACCCCGTTGACGCTGTTGCACGCCGATCGCTTCGAAGTCTCTTATCCGAGAGAGGAAAGTTGGAATTGTTTGCTCACGACGTCCTCTCCTCTCCCGGCTCCTAATAACGCGTCGAACGTTTCGAACGCTCGCGGGCTTCAGTCGCAAACCGGATACGCGGATAACAGGACGATCTCCAGTTGAAAATCTAACGCAAAGATTCGCGGCGAATCTATAGTGGCTGACAAACGTATATTTCGACGCTTATCAGAGAATATTTTCACGTATATGTTGCGCGTATCGTATAAAACATTTTGAAACCTTATTTAATACCGTAACAGGATTCAAAAGTAACGATTATATTGGTAACAATTGAAAGTAGCGTAGAAATGTACGTAGAAGTTACGAGATGTTTATTACATGTTATATATATATTTGGTAAAAAAATTGGTAAATAGTCCTTTCAAACGTATGTTCCGGTGATTACGAAAGTGGCCTTAGTCAAGGATCTAAAACAAACGAGTTTGTTATTATTCTGCGTTGCGTCCGTCTCGTATTACGTAACATTACGATAATCCGAAAACATGTTTGTAAACTAGTGGAAAGTGTACCGTTGAATCGAATCGGCTGTGACGTCGCCAAATAGGATTCACTTCAAACGCAAAGTTTTAAATATCTTGTAACGAGAAACACGACGTATGCCTCGGGCCTCTTTCATAATCACCGGTACGCACAACAAGTGCTAAAGATGATTCCACCGAGTATCTATCGCGGTTTACCAATGTGAATGGATAATCGGCCGTTTAAATTCTTTTATCATCTCTGCAAAATACATGTTTCTATGTTACATTTGCAGATTTGTTTCGAATACCTTACCAGCATAATCACGACAATCGCGTTTCATTACATTGTTAGTGTTATCTTAAAATGTTTCGTATAACGCGCGTAATATATTCGCAGGAAATTTCTATAACCGTTGGAATACTTTCGCGAGCGTACGTAGTACACGTAGAACGTTCGTTATTTATATATCAGCCTCTTGGAAGCTAAACCGATCGGCACCACTTTTTATTCGTTTCTCGATTCAATTACGCGAGAACACAGTTTAATATTCAATTCTGAAGAAACAAGTGATTTATTTTCTTTCGATTCGTTATCCCCACGGATTTATCGCAAGCAGATGACATAAACGATAGTAAATGCTACGGTAAATTGTAAAAAGCGATATTCGCAACATCGCTGGTTCTCGGTCTTTGCAACGGAGTTTCGATCGCGTACCGGGCTAACTTCCAAACTTGGTTTTTCTCAAAAACGAAAGCTCGCGCGTCCGAACATTACCCTACATTTCACGCTTTTTCTTTCTTCTTTCACGAGAAACCACGCGTTGCCCGGTTTTATCATCAGTCACCGGTTCGCATACTGTATACGTATCTTCGGATTAACCGGTGATTCGTTTGTCTCGTCGGAGGTCAGCTTCTACGAGAGCCGCTTAAACGCCTGTCTTTCGTACTTCGAATCACGAAAGTGACAAAATCGTATACGGTTTTGATCGGTGAGAAAGAACTCGCGCGACATCGCGTGCATGTCGACGATTTATGGTAATTGATAATCGAGGCTCGGACACGGTAATTAATCGACGTTCCGGCAAGTAGTATCCAGATGCAGGCGATGCTATAACCGTTAACGTTATTGGAACAGTGCTCACTTTCGGGCGGACGCCCGTGTAATGGGACCGTGTGTACAAATGTCTGCGTTTACGTATCATTAATTATCTCGCATGCCGCACTTGCGATACCGTTGAAACCGTCGGATGGACGGTTAAATTTGCGTTTCGTTGTTAACGCCCAGCTAATACGTGCTACGCGTACTCGCTGCTAGTCGCCACCCAGTGCGCGTATGTATGTCTGCCCCGGGACGTTCTGGCCTCGACGAAATTTTCCCGGTAATTCATGAACTTTCTGCTTGCCTCTTGGTAATTTTTTTTTACGACCTCGTGGAATTCGCCGCTCGCGAAAATTCAGCGACGTGCTTCCTTTTCTTGAGAAAAGCCACGGTTTTACAAAGCGTACGTTCTATTCCTAGACGGAGTCTTATTGTTGCACGGTCTTTCGCAATCTACGTTCTACAGTCTCGACCATTTTCGCCGTGAATCGTACTTCTTTTATTTCACTCGCAATTTTTATCGTCGCGCGGTTTATTGCATCATCTTTGGCAGTTTTATGAATTTTTATATTAACTTTCTTGCAACATACAAGTGTGCATTACAAAGCGACGAAAGTTCATGCGAAATCGTACTGTGCTGGCTACAGAAAGTATTTGGGATCCGTTGTTTCTGTTATAGTTTATACTAGTTTTCGAATCGCGTTAAATTCCATGTTACTTGCAGGTATCTTCATATGGTTACAAAAATACTATAAAAATGAAACGTAGAATCGGATAAACGGAATATTTCGTTGGAAATAGAGATAGATACGCGCAAATATCTTTCGTAGCTACTGTGCCTGGCGTAAATGAATTTTCTTAATAATCATTTTTATACCAATTTACATAACGATTCGTACAATCGGCAGGCGAATTTCATTATACGAACAGTATTTGTAAACGTATGGATTTTTGGAGCCACGTTGATTAGCTTCGATAATTAGAACGTAGAGAAAAATGACCATTAGGAACGTTATTTTTTTCACTTACCTGGAAATACGCGATTACTTACGTCATCTTGTGGCGAGAATTGTATAAAAAGCGAAGGTGATCAATTCTTTCCGAGAAGCTCGTAAAGTACCTACGTACACAGGCCATGAAAATTCGATCGCAGAGAATGATTAAGATCCACTTTTGATATTCGAATAACTCTAGTTATAAATAGTATCTCAATTTCGAGCGAATCAACGTGGACCTTATTTCAAAATTTAACTCATAATGGTTACCGCGTAAAATGTATTTCTTTAATAAAAATACGAGATACATCGCGTTAAAATTGCGCGCGAGTGAAGTTAAAACGATTCCAAGAGCAACTTTATACCATACGTTCCGATCGATTTTCCTCGGCAAATAACGCGTAGAACGATCGGATATTTGCCAAAATGTCCCCGGCAGGTTCCTCTTCCTTTATTCATAGCTGGGCTTCTTTTTTTTAGATTTTCAGTGGTCGGGTCGCCCGCCGCAACCGCCAACACCGCCATAATCTCATTTCTTCTTATTCCTTCAGCTTTTTCGCCGGAGAACTCGATCTTACTTTCTAGAGACACACCGCGTTCTCTTCCTCCTCGAATTCAAGATGCTGCAAATCCCAAAGGGAAAGGAAGCGGTCTTGCCCTATGCGCTTGCACGTATTTACACGTACACACACAAGCACCCACACACGCACATTATACAATATATATGCATTTAGGCACACATGTACATACACGTACAAACACACGCATACAAAATGGTCCTGAACGAGTGCGCGCGATTTCTGCTTTAACGCATTTCTGACTAGCTCTGTCCTCAATCGCTTTTCACTTTTCAGACTGAAGATCGAATGCGAGAAACTGGCCAGCGAGAAGACCGAGATGCAGAGGCATTACGTTATGGTAAGGCACTTTGTAAGTTCGTCTTCATGTCTTTTTATCTTCGTATCGAGTACAGCTTATTCGCGGCAGTTGAAAACATCGCTTAGATGACACTCAGACGAACTCGAGCGGATTCGATGAATCGTCGCACTGTTATCGCGCGTGGTTACGTGTTTCTTTGGAGTACAAAGTTTCGTGTGACGGAAGTTGCGAAAATTATCAAAATTCTAGGATATAAAATTTAGAAAGATCGAAGGCTCTGTCGATCGGAAGGGAAAGAAAGATATAGACTTTATATTCGAAAGCGCAAAAGTTACTACGAATGCTAGTCGACTGTGAATCCACAGCAGGTGCAAAGTGATTTGATTCTGATCAACTTTCAGTTGGTTTTTCTTCGTCTGTTCAAGCGACTGAAAGCCGAGCTTCCTCTCTACCGCAGCAGTTTCTTCGATTAAGATTCCTACGACTGTCAAAGTCGTTGAAATTATCCAGGTTAATAAAATTGTCAGAACGTAAATCGAAGACGTGTTAACTTTTGTGAATGCAGAATTATTTCAACGTTATTGTGTTTCTATACGTAGAAATCGAAACAAGCATCGAATAAAAAGGAAATATTACAATTACACATCACGGTAGTGCGATACATCCTCCGATAGTATACATCTTTTGTTGTTATCTTAGTTATAATACACAGACTGGAATTGTCGAAAGTCTTGTGCCGGTGCACGTGCTTCTATTGTTGAAATTATCGATAGAGAGGGTAATCGTAGCCACGGAATCGGGTTTTATAAGCAACGAGGTTACAGGGCCATTATTGAACTCGGTAATCTTTGTCGCAACCCTCCCCGACACGGGGCAATGGAGAAAAACGATCGATATTGTTCTCGCTTCATATTGCCGGCTCTTCGATTCAGTTCCCATCAGCACGAAGGCAATTAGCTCAACCAACCGTACTAATCGTATCGTCATCGGTAAGGAGCTTAACTTGGACTTACCTATATTAAAGTGCGGCATTAACGTGGACCAAAGTATTTGCCACGGGAGTCCATTTCATTTCTCGCTTCTTTATTAAATATTTATTATCGAACAGTTCAGGAATTCGTTGTTCCTTCGTACCTCTGACCAATCGATGCGACAGGATCAAAGGAGAAGTGGTGCGAGTAACATTGAAATATGAGGGAATCGCGAGCAAAGTTAAACTTCGATGGAAAGATCTAACAAAGGGAAGCTTAGAAATTCGTAGTACAATTTTTGAAATAAATTTCTCACTGTTACATCGATGATTCTCGTTTTCCGTGTTTACATCCTTTTTTTCTGAAAAAAGTACTCTTGCGTGATTTTTCTCTCGTATCGAGCCCTTTCCATCGCTTCGAAAGTCGCTCAGGGGAATTTCTAATTTCCCATAGGTCACGTTTTCATGGGCCACATGTTGGATAGAAAGCGATATTTTGTCCATCAAAGAAATAGTTTATTATAATATTAGGAATACTCGATATAATCTTCAATAGCTGAAATAAATTTCCATTGCGGGTTTGTTTCTTTAAAAACATGGAAACGTACGAAGATATGAATTTGTGTAAACATTCGTGTATTAATTATCATAACCCAGTACTGTATCGGAACAACTTAGAGAAAAAGAAAGAAGAGAAAGAATAGACGAGCCAAAAGATTCGATCGTTTGAAATTTTCAAACACGTTGAACATCTTTATTTTATTTTACCGTTTAGTCAGCAATTTGCTCTTGTGATCCGCGCTTTTACCTCGTAATTACGATTGTACCAGGCAAAATATTTGCCTATATCTTTATTTACGTTGCACGCTAAGCCGGCAGTTCCTTTGGAAAGTAATTTTCGCGTGTTTTGGTAGTTCGTGGGACGCGTAGAGGGAAGAGGAGGTTTTCGTGTAAGGGGCAGGTGACTAGGCGGGCGAAAGAAAAAGAAATCGGGTCGTCTGCTTTATTCGCGTGTATAAATTCACCGATATTTGAGAACGTGCTTTTACGCTGGCTGTTATGCTGTTCTGTAAACTGCTCCCTCCCTTCTGGTATACGAAAACGTATACGTCCCCCAGCGGAGTAGGGTCAACAGCCCTGCTACGATCCTCGGTCCTGGATTTATTTTCACCTCTGCCCTTCTCTTTTTTCCAAAAAAAAAAAAAAAAAAAAAAAAAAAAAAAAAGAGAGAAAAAGAAAAAATTCACCAATGGGGAAGCCCTCTATTATTTTAAACGCGTCTGCGAAACACCGTCTGCGAGCGTTATCTCGCAACGCGATCGTTTGCCGAGCCCCTTCGTTTCTCCTCTTCTCACCTGTATTATTTCGATATATCGCAATAACACGTTCATTTTGTCTCCGAGAGAAACATAGACAAGATGAGGCGAAAAAAGAGAGATAGGAAAGAGAGGAGAGAAAGAAAAGAGAGTGGAAAAAATGACGCCGGATGAGCGTGTGCGGCATGCAATGATCGATCCGAAAGCACGGAGCAGTTAGGCGACACGACTTCCATCGCAATCCCTCATCCCCGGGTCGCGAGATCGTACGCCGATGTTAACTGTACGTTTGATCGTAATTGTCGCGAACTGTACCATCTCTGTAAACTGCTACACCGATGTGACACCGTGCAAGCAACCAAGCAGCAAGCTGGGCCGAGTGGTTGGGGCTTGGGTTGAGGGGGAGGGGGTGTCAGTGGGAGTGGATAAGGGGTGGGGGGTTGGAGGTGACAGAGGGGTTGATGGGGGTTGAGAGTTGAGCCGGTAATCGATATCTCCAAAGTAAACGAAGAGAGGAAGCGAGAGAGAGAGACGAAGAGCCGAGTGACAGGGTGAAAGAGAGAAAGATAGGGGAGGGTTGGCGGGAAGAGTAGAAAGGGAGAGGACGCGACAGAGAGAAGGACAGAGTCGGAAGGCAACAGAGGAAGGGGATGGGGCGTAGGGTGGCAAAGGGAAAAGGGGAAGGGAAAGAGACGGGGGGAATTAGAGACGGAGAGAGAAATTGATGTCGAGGGTTTGTCAACTACCGACAAGTATTATATACGTACAGCCTGACGAGAAGGAGTATTGGTGTAACGTATGTACAGACTGCGAACGTGTCTCTGATATTCTAATTCCACCCCTGTGTATTCCAACCAGCCACCTTTCCATCCCTCCTACAATTCATCCTCCGCGATTTTCATTAGGGTAACGTGCCGCGTAAATCCGAGCGCCGCGGCCGCTTCAACTTTTTCTCCCTCCCTCTTTCTCTTTTTCTCTTTCTCACGCTATCTGTCTTCCTCTTTCTCTTTCGCTCCTTGTCGTTCATCTTCTTCTCGGAATTTCTCTTCCTGTTTCTCTTCTTTTCGCTACGCCACCCCATACATTCCGTGTTCCCGTCCTTTTCAGAACTTTAGCGCACGGATCATCGCCTCGCGACATGTCCTTATCCGATGCATTCTTCTCCAATAGACGCGGCTCGTTACGTTTGCGGAATATTTTTTTTTTTTGTTAAATCGCATCAGCTCTGAATCGATGCACGAATCGTCATAGTTCGTGCGGTATATCAAACACTTTAATCGATGACTATGTCTAATATATAGTTATATGCCTATGATCGATACTATCTGCCAGTGTATGTGTATCGTCGAAAGAGAATAATTTTGTTGCACGTTTCATTAACTGCGAAAACGGAAGAACCACTCGATTATCTCCCTCGGGAAAGGTTTCCGGTAGCTCCTTTTCTTTCTTTTTCCTTTTTTTTTTTTGCATCATCCTGTGTGTCCATTCGAAGGTATCGCGAAGAATCCATTTAGTTTTATCGTGCAATAACCTTTCCGCCGCGCGCGTTGTTCCATTTTTATCGCGAAACGATGGAGTACCGTTAAATTAATTCCCTGAAAAGTATCTGGCAGAGAAAGCGGGGTCGTGCGCGCTCGGATTTATTTCCTCGTTCCTCTTCATTTTATTTGACACTTTAGAAAAAGTTGTTAAATCGATAAGAAATTAATTCGATTTTTATTATGAAAGCGGAACGATTCGCACCGATGAAACGCGCGCGGGACCGACAGTTCGAGGGAAGAGGAACGGCCGGTAAAGACGTGAAAAATATTCTTATGAAAGCAGGTTGCCGTCGGTGCGCGGCACGTTTTTCACCCTTTAAAAACGCAGACTTCCCGATTACCCGCATTTTCCCTCTCTTTTTCTCGCTCCTCTGCTACTTCCTTTTTTTCCCCCCACGCCGTTTCTCCTGCGCGCCCTCTCTTTATCTCTATTTCGTTTTTCCGCAGCGTAACAAATTAAACATAACCCACATCCTCCGGGCACGTTTCTTGATTACTTCTTGTTTTTCCCGTTTGCGTTCACCGTCTGCTTCTTTTTACAGATTTTATTTCCGCCTTTGAAGTTTCTACCGTGCAATTTAGTGTTTTTGTTTTTCCACCCTCCCCTTTTCACCGACGTTTACGAAGTTTCATAACGGTGCACCGACGTCCGTGGGGTTAACTGTTTTCACGAATTTACCGACCCTTCCTTTTCCCCACCACGATGCTTCTCACCCGGGTCTCTCTCTCTCTCTCTCTCTCTCTCTCTCTCGCTTCATTTTTTTGTTTTTTCCACCAAAACCCTTCCCACCCTTTTTCCTTCTTTTTTCCTTCTCCTTTCTTCTCTCCTTTTTTCCTTTTTTCTTCCTTTTTTCTTCCTTTTTTCTTCCTTTCTTTGTGGCAACCGTGTCTTTCGCTATTCAATTTTCTTAACGCTGCCAACGTCGTAACCGTTCTTTCCTGCGAACTTTGTGACTTCTCCCTTTACGTAGCTATCGATCTCACTTACGTCGACGCGCATCCCTTTCCGTCGCTTTACGATCCCGTCGCCCTGCGAAGAGGACAAGAATTAACCGCAAGAGCAAATAAATTTTTTCCTTCGCTCGTCTCTTCTCGTCTCCTGTCCTTCTGTTCCACACCCGCCTCGTCATATTCAACCCTCCCTTTTTTGTCATCTGACAAAGGTAACGACCCGTATCTCGGATTATCGCCGCGATTCTCGCATCGTCGCGGTCGAGTTTGGCTGATTAATTATCCATTAATTGTACGGAAGCGCGAGGCGCGAGCACTCGCGGAAAACATTCGGGAAAGGATGAAAAGGAGAAACAAAGGTAAAACGGGGAGCGACGAGGTGGAAGGAAAGTGCGCGCTGAGTGGTTACGTGGAGTTGAAAAAGAGAGGAAATGGGAAGAGACGGAGAATATATATGGTAGACAGAAAGATATAGACGAGAGTGTAGGGGATGCTGGAAAAGAGAGTAGGCGGTTCAATCACCCTAGCAAAGGCTCGCTACTAAAAGATCCATATCGAATAACCGGAGGGGGTGAAATTATCGGTACAACCCCTATTATTGGGTTCCGAACCACGTGAAAATAGAAAAGGAAAGGTTGCCAGATGAGATCGATACGACCCCTCCTCCCCATACCTCTGTCGACCACCGACAGTTTCTCTTCATCCGATTATCGACTTGGCCCGGCGAACTCTTTTCTTCGTGTTTCGGACTTTCCAACGAACCCAATATACGTTCCGCGATGCGGCCAAGAAGCATTTTATTACGTCACGAATCGAATTAATTCCCGTCCAGGATGTCGATAACGCGCAATTTAGGATGGCTTCTCTCTCTCTCTCTCACTCTCACTCACTCACTCACTCACTCTCACTCTCTCTCTCTCATCGATAATCGCTTCGAAGGATACGATTTTCTGTCTTTTATATTCTATACGATCGACCGATCTATTCCGTGTTATATACAGGGTGTTTCGAAATGGTTGGCTGACGAGTTGCGTACGAGTTCTGTGCGTCGTGATAAGCGAGTTAAGTTTCGGATGAACGTATGTTTTATAACAAATCTTCGTCGAACTATACAAGGGACGTATAAGCAGAGTATACTCGCCCGTACACTCAACTAACTGTATCGCGGAATGTCTTACGTCTGTTTCTCGTCTCATAATGCGAAATTTCAAAATGTATCTCGCGTAATTGGACGCGATGTAAATGTAGAGTGGTTTTGAAATTTTGATCACGTGGAATAAATAAAATATATTTGCATATTTATCGAACGTTGCTTTCGTTGTGATACGTATAATAATATCTTTTTGATGTAACAGTTGAACAAACATAGCGGTAATATGTTTCGCGATAAGTGTAAGTTGCTTTATAAAATGGACATTTTTAATCGGTACGATATCGATCCGGACCGATTAACTCGGTCGAGAAACGATTTGTTAATTCCTATTTGAACGTTCTATCGCGAACGAACGTGGAATAAGTTATATTTAATCTGGCGCCGTTTTTTTCCACGGTGTTCTTCCGTTTCTACCGTCACATAATACGCCGGCAGGTTAATTGATTGCGTTCATTTAAAATTCATCTGCCTTCCGGCGGATGATCAGTCTCGTTAATAATTAATCGCCAAGAAGTCATTTAGTCTATTTTGCAATTTCTTCGCGCACGTGTTTGTGTTACGATATTTGCGTCCTGTCGCTGATGTCGCGATTGTGTCATCTTTATCACAAATTAATTTCCATACTCGCTAATGATAAAATGCGGAGAATGAATAACGTTAACCTTAAACTGCTATAATACAGGCTGATAATCAAGAAGAAGGAAAGTATCAATTATCAAACAGCTCGGCTAGGAATCGTTGCTGTATTAAAAGACAGCTAGCGACCAATGTAGTACTCGGTTAGAAAGAATGGAAAATAAGGATCAATGAAAGTTTCACGTCTTTTTTTTACCCATAACCACATGTTTGCATGGTAGTGTGATATTCTACGTATATTATATCTAGCATCTTGAAATTTGCGTTTTAGGCGAGTTTCCCCGCTATAGTCTTACGTTCTTCTAATAATCGTTGGATCATAAGAAACCAGGGACCCGACACATTCTCACAAATCATAAATATTTCGAGTAACTTCTAATCGACGATCAAACGCATTTTTGTCGTTTCTGTCGCTCCTGTCGTTTATTACGCGATATATTTAACTTTTTACTTAATGCTTCCGCCCCTACGTTCAACAACGACCAATACGTAATGCGATTGTTACGCTCGCAACATAGATCCAATATCGAAACGGATCACGTGTCGCGTTCCACTTAGCTATCGCTTGTATAATAATCGTAACCGTTCGCATATTGTCGATCTACTTAGATAATGGACGACGAGAGGGCGGCATCCAGCTCACCGACAAAACTGATATTACGATAAAGCGGGTTGCAGAGGAAGGCAAGGTCTCTGTGAAAACACGCGTTAGAAGTCGTACTTAGAGACCGACCGATTTCTCTTACCGTTACTTCTGCCATCGTCATCGTGCTCTTTCATCGTGATTATCGGCTGCATTATTAAGTCGGTGTATTTCCGTGGTCGATGTTATCGATCTCCCTGGAGTATTATCTCTCGACCTACGTGTATGCTTTCTCTCGACGGCCAAAGCCAACCCCCTTACCCCCTGAAGCCATTCGTCCTGGAACGAGGGGCTAAAGGCGGACACGCAGCGCTAAGCGACAGTCACTAACCGATTTACGATCGCGCAAGCGCGCTCACCAATCGTATGATACGATGCACTTTAGCGGAACACCGACCGGATCGAACCCCCGTCCAGCCTTTGGACGTGACCCTTGCTTTCTCTTCGTGCTTACCAGCTTACCTCTGTTCCAACCTACCTAGGGATTATCGCTTTTGACTTGTGCCTCCTTCCCGTAATGTTTATAAAAGACATCGTTCGTTCGATACCGTTCGTTATATTCCACACTTCGATACGATCTAGATTTTTATGCGAGACGATCGCGCAGGCGAGATTATTCGTTCTTTCGTTTAGAAATTTTGCTTCAAAGCTCGCTTCGTTCGCGTGAATGTTTTCCCACAAAGGAATACGTTTGAATAATTTGTATTGAGAATATTTTACCGAACTTCCGAAATAGAAGAAACCGAAGAAGCGCGAGGAAGAAAGGGGGATAGAAGATAGGAAGAAAGGAATGCGCGGAAGAAGAAAGAGAGGAAGAAACGCAGGACAGAAATAAGCAAGAAATCAGAAGAAAGAATGTAAAGAAGTGTAAAGTGTAAGGAAAGCGGAGAGAGAGAAACCCGTTAGGTATTTAGGAATTTTTTTTAAGTATTTTTGAGCAGATACTCGTTTCTGTATAAAGCGCTCAGCTTCTTGAAACGGCATCTTTGGAAGCTTGCAAGTAGCATCGGGAAACGTTCGATGATAATCTATACAAGTATTTCGCAAAACACGTGGCCGTAAATTAATTACGTAACAGGTACAAATCGAAGAATTTGCATATCTGTGTAGTTCGCTCCGTTTCTGTCGATCCTCGTTCCATGCGCCTCCTACTCAAACATTTTTACGAGCGTGCTACATATAACGCGTCACGGAATCATCGTGTCAGTGCTGTAATGCGTCCCAGAGCGGGTGGCTGGTACTCGAGTGACTTCAGCTACTAACCAATTTACGATCAGGCGGCCGTACCCACGAATTGTATGTAGTTAACCCAATTGAAGACGTTCGAGTTGCGAGAGAATCTTGTCGCGAGTTTACTCGTCTCGTGAAAAATCTCTTCTCGCTTCTGCTGCTGTTTATACTTGGAAATTAACGGGGCTCGCTTAACGTTCAACGAACGATCTCGACGGCGTTGGTTTCACGCGACAAATAAAAGCAAGTTTTTCGTAGACACCGACGATGAAACCTTAGCTCGATCGATCGTGTCGCGGCAGAGAAACACAGGATAATTTATTCGGTCGTTGGCGTCGTCGATAATCAATTTTAGCCCTCAACCGGTGGGGTGAAATACTCGTTACATAACTAGCCGGCTGAAGTTAATTCTCCCTCCATTACAAAGCACGCTGGAATATGCCCGATTTATCTGATTAAATACGCAACTGCCGCTTGACGCGGATTAAGTTGTTATAGAAGCATCGGCTGTAAAATCCGATGTGGAAAGTATTTGGCAAATGGTGGATTAATTTTATTGCTTTCGTTCGTGTATTACGTGGGCGATATACGATCGTTAACGTTGCGTTATTTCAAACGGGCACAATTCGAAGAACCGCGGATAAGATAATACGCGAAATTTTGCAACGATGATAATGTAACCTCTGTCGTTAAGACGGACAAGATTTTATATTGGGGCGAGTTGAAAAATAGTTTTAGGATTTACGAGGTATAATTAATAATTAGGATTACGATAATTTAGAATCTAGAGATTATTAATAAACGATAAACGATAAAGATTCGATACAGCGGATATCCAATAATAATTTTTTAATCGTAAAAAAGTAAGGGTGGCTGATTCTAAACGAACGTTGGGAAGAAGTGGACTTGTATGAAATTTTAACTTTGGAAAAAGGTAGAACCGTTGACCCAGGTAAAGTTGATCGCAATATAACTTCGGTCTACGCTTTGCGCTTAATTAATTCCTACTTAAAAATTCAAATGACGTAATATCTTGTCGATACTTGAAAATCTCACTACTCTTATCGATGCAACGATCGCGTTACGGTTCATCGTGTATATTCAGGGCATTGTCAATACAACGATCATATAATCGAAAATCGGTAAAACTCGCTCGATGACGTTTCGCTATCGATCGTATAGCACCACGGAACAGCAAGTGTTCGCATAAACATCTGTAAAATTTCTTTCGAATGGTTGTTAGCTTTCGTCGCTCGATTCGTTCTCTGAATATTCAAAATGATAGAATACTCTTCGGATAATCCTTGTACGTTCTCAAGAACTCAGTTTCTACGTAGAAAGGATCATGACCGAAAAAGAAAAAATATTTTGAAACAAAAATCTCCTCGTCAGTTTCCATACCAACCTACCAACGAGGGATTAACATTCCAAATTCTACCGCTAAAGTGGTTTTTCTTTTTCGTCTCGACGTTAGGTCAGTTTGAACCTTGGGCAATGCTCGACTGAGGCAGCATGCGAGTCTCGCGCCTTCAAGGGACAAAAGTGGTCGGTTGATCCGACTCGTTCGCGAGAGAACGTTGTAATGATCCTTTCTTTTGTACGCTAGCTTCGTAACAGCGAAGAAAGGAGTGAAAGGGAACAGGAAAGGAAACAGTGGTACGGTGGTTCTCGTTTCGTCGAGATTTACGAGAAGCCTGTTGTATTTATTAAAAGTTTTGTACCAACCGGGTTCCCTGCTTCTCGTGAAAACTCTAGAGCGTCTGAAACGATATTGTGAAGAAACAGAAGTTAAGTATCGCTAATGAAAGAAAGGACAGGGAGCCGGTTGGAACTCCGATCTCGCCAACGTTTCGCTCATTCTCCTAACCAGGGCCATCGAACGTTGACAGGATTCATTGTTAATCTATCGTACAACATGATCGGTGCAAAAGATCGTCGTAGTTAACTCTTGCTTCGGCTCATCTTCGATCGATTCGTATTTTTCTATCTTTAGAAAAGTTCTTAGATTTCGAACAGATTATTTTTACTTGCTGTTGAATTTCTTAAAATAGCGATTCTAGACTTTTTGTCTTTGGTTAAAACTGGATCGAGATTCAGACGTATTAACGTTCGAAAATCGTAGTAGGATTAAACTTCTTCTAACGATGAAATGATATTTTCTGTTTGAATTAGAATTTTGAAATAATGGCTGTTTCAGATCGTCGTTGTTATTTACTTTAAGTGAAACAGACAACGATAACAGGCGCTTGAGAAACAGTAAACCGTAATTCTACATATCCATGCATGTAAAATATGTTTTTTTTGCAATTTCAGTTGTAAACCTTCCTTTCTCAGAAAGAGCGATACAGCAACCGTTGTATTAAAATTCGACGATCTGTCTCGATTGTATTAACCTCTACTTTTATATGTTCACACGCTATGAAAATAACATATCGTGAAAAAGTGAGGCTATCGAATCAGAATGTCGCGATTTTTCGGCCCAAAACGATCAACCAACAATCTCACGAATATTACCACGTAGCTTGATCACGACGCACGAACGTGTATAAAAAGCGATAATAAAATATCTCTGCTTCTTTCTGTTACAGTACTACGAAATGTCTTACGGCCTAAACGTGGAGATGCACAAGCAGGTAAGCGAGAATTCCGTCGAAACAATTTCTTTCGGCGCTTTATCATTCATATTCACGCAGCTGAAAGGAAGAGCTCTTTATCTCTGGCGTAAGGTAGCCGAAAACGTATACGGTGAAGTTTCCCGAACGAGAGACGTTAAGCCGGAGCGGCGGCCGCTTAAAGAACGTCGGCCTGATTTCTATCGCGCTACCGCGCCAACGAGGGTAGGAGTTTAAGGATCAAAAGATTTCTCGTTAATTAAGTTCGGAATATGCCGGCCGATCCTGATGGTGTCTAGCGGCCGCCCCGTAGTCACGGATCACAAAAACGAAAAGGGGGTGACGACGCATCTGGTCCGGGAAATCGTGTAATTTTGGCTAATTAGGGGAAACACTGGGCCACATCCCCCTTCTGTCAGCAATTTTCTTAAAAGCGACCACGACCCCTCGTTGCACGCGAGCTACCTAGATCTCTCTCTCTCTCTCTCTCTCTCTTTTCCTCTCTATCTCTTCCTCTCTCCCTCTACATTGTGAAACGGAGGATGGGGAAGAGAGTCCTAAACTCCCAAACAACCCTCCCTGACACGACGAGCTGATATTCATTAGCATTAGCGGCCGATCATTTCTCACCCTTGTACCCAGGGGCGTTGCTTAATGGGGTGCAAGCCTGGGGACAGGGTAGGGATAGGGCCGTCGCGTCGTCGAATAGGCCGGTCCACCATTAAATCGGCGCGAAATTGCGTCCGGTGGCTCAAGTGGCAAACTAGTTAGCTCAGGATGCTTTATAGCCGCGTTGTTATTGCCGTGTACGATTTGCGCTTCGAATTGATACGTAACCGTTAAAACGTGTACCGGTTAATCGACTCGTTAGGCGATCAACGATTGTGTTTAACCTTGCGATGGCTGGATGTACGGGCGCAGGATATCGTTACGTCATATTGGTCCGCGTTACATTGGAAAAGTTCACGCGTATCCTCCGTGGAAATACAATTTTATCGATGTAATTGGAACTCGGAACAAGTTGCGATTCGCAACTTTCCATGTTAGGCAATTTACCAGCAAGCATAAATAAGCTTCTGATAGATTGGCTGGTATAGATTATCGACACATACGTTGCGCCGAGGCGATTATTCCATTATCTCGATATACCTCTTCCGAAAGAAATTACCACCATAAGCTTATTTATCATAACGAGACGACAGAAACGCATAAATTTCATGATGAATTTAAGCAAACGATTCTTATGCCTGATCGGTTTTTCTGTGCACCAAGCTGAACAACGTGGACTCCGAACGGCTAATATATTCATAGAAGGTTTGTACAAGTGTTGGAATTCTTTCACGAGCCGCTGTGCGCGTTATTGCGCGGCTGAACGACGTTAACGCGATAAAAATCGCGCGATCGAAAAAAATAACGTGCTTCAACGAAGGTCTCCGTTTGTTTCAAGCTTCGTTCGAACGCCTGGAAACGATATACTATTTTGTGTCGGGGCAAATGAGAATAAGTGGTTACTCGATACGCTCGTATAATTGCTAATGAACTCATAGGAGGGCAATAAAAGTAAGAGTAGGAAACGGAAAATCGCCGGTCGCCACGAAATCAATCCCCTTCGGGCGTATCGGCGCGCGACGACAAATTGCTGCGAACGCCGATGTAACACGGTTGGACCGGCTCTCCAGCCTTCTAACGCTAATTAAAGGAGAAATGAAAAGTTATTGGTTCTTGGCGATCGGTTAATTAGCCGTGATAACGGTTGCGCTAGCGTGATTATGGAAGATCGCCGATTTTTCCACCGAATTCACCTTTTCCCTTTCTCTCCTTCCTTTCCTCTTTCTGTTTTTATTTTTTTATTAATCGCGAACGTTTAAGCAAACAGATAAACCCGTGGAATTTATCGAACGTGTCCGATCAGTTCATCGTTGTATCGTAAGGGTTCGTTTTTACAGTTATAGTATTTACACTATGCCGGTGAAAATAGAACGAGACGAAAATTGATTTAGATTTTGTCAATCGAACTGTTAGTGTAAATATTCGCGCTCGATTCTCCATCCAGTTATCTACGATTATTCGGGTAATTACTTTATACGCGATTCTTGCCAATCCCCTTAACCCTGTCGCGTCTTTTCTTTTATTTTCGATCCAATCGTATTTCTTTTTTATTATCCAAAGGATTTTTTAAGTTCGAGAAAAATATAAAACAGTTGCCGCTAACTTCTAGTTGATGTATCGTGAGATGTATAAAAGCTTTTAGAAATATTATCAAATTTACAAATAATGAAAAAAGAGAAAAGAGAGGAAACAAAAAGTTGTTAGTCAAAAGTAGAAATGCAAAGAATATACTAGTCATATTACTTTATCTAACAGATACCGATAATCGCAACAGTTCGTGTCGAATATTTTAATTGCGATAAAAGCAAAAATTGTCACGACGCGATAACGTTCGTCTTGCTATTTATCAGTCAACGCGTGTAACCTCTCGTTTCATTTTTATGCCAAAACTTTGAAACCACGCTATGAAAGCTATCGGTTGAAACGTCAGATAGATCGCGATATAAGAATCCGAAAACCATAGCGGGTTCGATTCCTCGGTCACTCGCACCCTCCGTCCGCGAATTAAAATGCGTAAAAAAAAAAAGAAAAAAAAATTGATTACGTTGCCACTTGTACGAATCTCAAGCTTCCCGTTCTCAGCGCTCCCTCTCTCTGTTTCATCGTTTTAGCGTAAAAGGAAGTTAGGTAGAGGAGTTGGTGGAAAGAACGTGAGAGAGGGAAGAGAGAGAGAGAGAGAGAGAATAAATCACCCTCCGTTTGGTTGTCTCCGGCACTTAGCCGGCTTTCGAATCGCGGTCTTCGGTCCTCGTTCCTTTTCAATTTGAGCACCGAATGAAAACAATCTTCCTCTACGAGGTTAGACCTCTCCCTCTTCATCTCTGCCTCTCTCTCCCTCTCTTTCTCTCTTTCTATCCCTCGTTCTCTCTGACAACCTTCCCCCTTTCGTTTTTACCCTTTTTATCACGGCACCGTTGGCGAGTCTCTCTGATTTCATCCTTCTCGTTCTGTCACTCTCGCTCCCATTAGTCCTGTGACGCTGCTTCCACTCTTTCCCTTCTGTTCTCCACCCTCTTTCGTGTCCATCCCCCATTCCACGTCCCTCTTACCGCCCCAAGTCGACATTTGCCTCCCACTCGGCCCGTTCGAGCCCGCAACCACCACTTTACCACTCGCTACTCGACTAACTCGAATTTGTTGGCAATGTCCCAGTTCTTATGCCCGGCTCTTTCTCTCCTTTCGCCGATCCCTTCCACGCTCTTCGAATAATTGTACAACGCGGCCTATACACGCGCTCACCGACGCCAGCCACCCATGCGATCACGTGCACGGATACTTAGAGGAATCGACCATGGTATACGGTTGCGAATATGCTGCAGACAGGATGGCGTAGTTAGCGAGTTAGGAAATCGATCAGCGGCTGATTTTTTGTTTTTATCGAAGACAGGCCACGAGGGATGGAATTATTGGAAATTAGGCAGAGACGGGGAGCGAGTGATTTCTTGCGCGATACTGTCGCATCGTTACGCGTTAAACGTGTTTATCGTGTGTCATGGATCGTACGAGATTTATTTGAGAATTATATGAAGAAAGTTGCGTGATGCGTATAGAGGACAATAGGATAATAGAAGAGTATTATACAGGATGTGCGGTAGAATTATCTTTCGATATATTTCCTATTATTTTCTACAGCTTGGAATCATTGTGCCGGTAAATTATTAATTCCATCGTATGAAGGTAGGTCGTGATTTAATGGTGGAATTTGATATAATAGATCTCGCTACGTGTTACCCGAGACTTTTACTTTGATGTGATTTCATGTAATTTAATGTTGTACAGGAGGTGTGGGCGACGCGGTTATTTTGTTGATTTACGACTCGTTGAAAATGTGCCAGCATCGCTGCTCGCAAGACCGTGTCTGTCTGTCGTGTTAAGGGACCATAGATAAATAATATTTCGAATCTAAATACCAGTTTTTCTTTTTATTAATTTCATACCATATATATCATTATTTTTTTTTCTTTAATAAAATAAATACTCGTGATTCTTACAATGTAATCATAAAAATGGGAAAGAAACGCGGCAAGTTGAGAATTTGACAGGACCAGCATCGTTGTATCACGTAGTTTCTTAATAGATCTTACGATAGTTGAATTTATTTATTACTAGTTAGTTTCTAAAATCATTCGTTCGAGTGTCGACTAAATCGGACGGCGGAGACGATCAAAAGTCCGCTGTCTTGAAAATAGAAATAGCGCATGAAAAATATTCGCTCTAGAATCCTTACCATTTTAATTAAAAAGATACTCTGTTGAAAATATATTAACGCTAGTTCAGCGAAGATCGATTCTATTCACCTCATCGCTTTCTACATTTGCGTATAATTATTTCATCGAACAATATAGTTAATCGTAATGTTTAAGTGGATGTTATTATCTGATATTATCTTTGGTAAAAATTCTTTCGTTTTACCGCTATAAAATAAAATATTCGACGTTCGTGACGTAGGTAACGAGAAACGTTGTATTACTTTCTAACAGTTAACGTTATTAGCAAATGTAATATTGCTTCGCTTCTACAGTTAAGTAATATTGTTTTTATTACTTATGCTTGTCCTCGCAAACGAAATATTAATGCCGTACAAACTGTTGAAGTTGGACGCAAATTAATTTAATTTCTGTCCTGAAAATCCAAAAATCCATTATGAAAGACATTACAATCGCAAGCTTCTTTTCTTTGTGTCTCGTTTATCGTGCTTCCCCTTAATTGTCACCAGCTTCAAAATCAAAGTACTTCATTTCCAACGGAAATACGGAAAGCATTTTATTAAAATACGTTTTAGCATCGGTAACTAAACGTTACTTTATCGAGTTCCTTAGCGGTCGAACGATAAAACAGCCGGATGAAAAATCCTTTACGCGAGGCCATGGGGCCGAGGTTACGTCTGTAGCAGAGGTAAAAACTTTTATTAGCACGACGCGAACCACGCGCTCGTAGGCAAGAGAGAGCGGCATTCGATAAAGTTAAAAGTTACCGGAGTCGCGCCTCGAAGAACGGCCACTCCACTGGCTGGAAACACGACGACAATGCCATCGAAACGGGCATTCTTAGCTCTGATTAATCGTTCTCTCTTTCTCGATTCCGTCGATTGTTTTGATTTTCAAGGGTGCTTCGACAACAAGCGACGCCGTGCTTCACGCTATCGTGATTTCCATCGGAAATGAGATTTTTCCGAATGGCGTGGCGCTTAAAAAAAAAAAGAAGAAAAAAAGAGCGAGAATGAAAAAAAAAGGAAGATAATAAAAAGCGCAGCCGACTGTGAAAAAGGAAAATATGAAAGAAAGCACGGACTAGGATAAACTGGCTCGCGTTAAGGGGTAGGGGGTTGAGATTTAAAAGGGGTAAGAGGGTAAGGGTTGGCAGAGGGTCGAGAAAGAATGCACAAGCGACGAGACTGGCACGTAACGCTCTTGCTTCGTTCAGCCAACGAGAACTCGTTGGATAGGTTCGCAGCACACCTATCCGATAACGCTTATCGCTTAATTGAAAGGCTCGTCCTCGGGGCGGCTGCGTGCTCGTTGTGTCCTGCTCAATTAAGCCACGATCTATGGCAATATGCCGCGAATCCGTCACGCCGCAGACTTTCCATCGCTACGCAAAACATCGTGCGCTTAATGATACGGCTTTGTATTAGCGCGCGCCGAACAATTTACTAATAAATTTATTGCCGATTCTTTGTCAAGGAAATTTCAGTATTTTCGTAGTCAGAGAACGGCAAGCGTCTCGTCGTACTCGTGAAATCGTGGTACGATGACAGTCGTTTAAAATCATTCGACTTACGCCCAAAACAGGGTCCCCTGTTTTTAATACTCGTTTGACGCGTTGCGAATTAACACATCGAGTCTCGCATTGTCTCCGAGTTTTAAATAGCTCTAGGTACATATGCGTACCATCGGTGGTGTATCTCGTATATCTTGGAAACGTAGGTAGCTCGAGCAGAAGATTCAACGATAGGATACGCGAGATGTACGGGATATTAAACGCGATATTAAACGCGTTATTAAACGCGTTAAGTAGGGTTAACCGTATATTCTTGGAATTTGGCCTGTTGGAAAACGGAAGGTCGTCCCTCAGCGAGAAGAATATTCGTATCGCCGTCGGCGTTCGTCGATACAAGAGTAACTACCATTTCCCATCGCGGGTGCGCCCGGCGTCCGATAAAAAATGTGCAGGCTGACCAATTGCATATAACTCACCCTGCCTTTCCAGTTCTTCCTGCCTCCATGTATATATACGTCTATCTATCCGCGTGCGTTCGCGTCTCTCTCTCTCTCTCTCTCTCTCTTTCTCTCTTTTTCTTTTCCTCTTTTTTCTCTCTCTCTTTTTCTCTCTACTTGCTCCCTTCCCCGGGATTCTCACGTTCTCTCTCTCTTTCGGTAGTCGGGGCTCGCTTTTCCAGCACTCGGCCCCGTCCATATATACACATATTCCGGTGATGCGCGCGCGTACACACACGAGCACCTTGGGCGGCACACGCATGTCGACCTACGGACGTGCGCGCGCGCGTGTGTGTGTGTGCCAGCGTGTGCAGGTTTACACGTATACGATATCCACGGCCACGTACACGTACGCGTTCCAGGGGTCGTGTATTCGAGTTCTTTTATTTAGCCCTGCGGGGGTAGCAGAGGGTTGAGTTGAGCGAGCGAAACGAGGGTGCGGTGGGCTGGGGGCGATGACATCGATTTTTTACCCGTTGCTAATCTCAATGTTACCTCCTCCTCCTCCTCCTCCTCCTCCTCCTCCTCCTCTACTCTCTACCTCCTCTTCCTCTTCCTCTTTCCTCCTGCCGTTCGGCCACCTCCATCTACCCTTTTTTCACCCCTGCTACCACCACCCTCTTCTATATCCACCGCGACCCTCTTCGTTCTTCCCCTTCTCTCTTTCAATCTCTCCCCTGCTTCTCCACCTCCTCTCTCTCTTTTACCACCTCCTACGCCTCCTCCACCCTCGGACCATCCGTTCTGCGGGAAAATGTGCATGTGCATCGGGCACATTCGAGAAGGAATAACCATTTTTTCGTACCGGACAACACTTGCGCCGCGTCGCCCCGCTGCGCCGCGCGTAAATTCTCCTCGTCTCCCGTTCATCGCCGTTCTCTAACCCTCTTTCTCCCTTTCCATCGTTCTCTTCGGGATGTATTCTCCGTCTCGCTTGCGTGTTCCCTGCCTCTCCGTTGTTCGTTGGACTTCCGCTTTTTTCTATCTGCGTCTCTCCGCTTCTCTTTGTCTATCGGCTTCTCTTTGTCGGTTTTTTCGTCCAGGCTTTTTTTCACCGCGCACCCTTCTTCTCCGCCACCTCCCGGATTCGGACCCAGGCCGAAATCGAACTGACGTGGACGCGGCAGTTTTCCATCTTTCTGTCCCCCGTGGGAATAATGACATTTTTTCGGATCGAAGCTTTAGACGCGCCCCTGCGACGTCGCCCGCTACTCTCGCGACATACGAAAATCATGAATATTTCGAACAGTCGCGGTGCGAGTAAGCCGAAGATCGTTCAGTTCCAGATCGACTTAACGGAACGGAGATAAAAGGAACGCGGGTATCGAGATCCTAAGAAATTTCTCGGAAATTCTGTTTTACCGCTTTCTTATTCCTGTCAATGAACAATTCGATCGAAACGATCGTTTTGTCGAAACATGCGATTCGTAATCTTCCGTAGCATTTTGAATTTCATATTTAGAGATTCGTGTGATTCGCGGTAAAATATGTGGATTAAATTGCGTTTGTACGTTTCATTTTCCTGTATCTTTCGTTTCTATTCTTTTATTTCTTTTTTTTTTTTTTTTTTTTTTTTTTTTTTTTTTTTTTTTTTTTTTTTTTTTTTTTTTTTTTTTTTTTTTTTTTTTTTTTTTTTTTTTTTTTTTTTTTTTTTTTTTTTTTTTTTTTTTTTTTTTTTTTTTTTTTTTTTTTTTTTTTTTTTTTTTTTTTTTTTTTTTTTTTTTTTTTTTTTTTTTTTTTTTTTTTTTTTTTTTTTTTTTTTTTTTTTTTTTTGGTGCATGCTTCTCCATTTGGTCGTCGATATCTTTAAAGTCTAACGATATTTATGGTAGAAATTATGATTTCGTTGCGAAGAACGTGAATAGATTTCGTGGAATCTTAATTTATAAAACTGAAGATAATTAATTAAGTAATAAATTACTCGACAAATTTCTCAGCGTGTTATTCCTAAGATTTAATAGCCGACACGAACACGCTTGTTCGGAAGAAAATCGTCCAGGCAAAAGCTAAACGTATGGTACGTGTTTATTCTTGCAAATGGAAATTGAAAACGCCGATTTCGTTGCAGTTTTCATGAAAACGTAACGTTAAGACACGAAACAGCAGGGAATGATGGAACGCAATATAAAAGAAGTGTAATGTATCGCGGATGAAGCACCATTCTGCAAATAGAGTATTAATTTGCGCACGGGTAATGTTATTAGTAAGCTCCGATGCAATTAGGCCGTTATATTGGCGCTTTGCAGTAGATGCTCCGATTGCGTGTCGATCTCCGTAATGTTGATTACTGTACATATTTGATCGCATTCGTTGAATTATTGAAACTAATCTGTTGAAATCGCGTAATAGACGCGTACGCCTGATGCTGCTGTTTGTTAGCCGTGATTCGATATAGGTGTGTCAACTGTTTGCGGTTCGATAAGTGTTCTTGCTGTTTGTCCGTCTCTATGAAATACTTTCGGATATGTAGCGTGGGACTGTACGATTAAAATGCTGAAAAAAAAAAAAGGAAGAAAACAACAAGAAGTTGGAAGATCCTTTCACTTGCATTTATCGCGCGATACAGCAAGAAAAATTAGAATTAACAAAATCTCAGACACCGTACACTTTACGAAAGTATCTGCAAATTTTGATTCGTAAACGTTTAAAATATATTCGAAGTAAATTCACATGGAAGCATTGAGAAGAGGTTGTGACTTCGTATCCTGTTAAAAACGTTGCTATTAAAATATTTCAACGAGATACAAGGACACACGCTCGAAGCAAGCGAGCAATCAGGTTGCAGGATGACGGAAATCAGTAGAATTACGCGGTGAAAAAGACCCTGTCGAAATAAGGTGCGCTCGATATTTCAGCATCCGATGATTATGAAGCGTTTCAATATCGAAACGAGTTTTATGACGTTTCTCCGGTCGCGTTCGTCCCCTTTCTTTTGTAGTCATTGTGAACGCGTCACGTGGCCATCGATGTAATCGTGAATCGATTTGATCGACGAGCATTAACGAGTGACTCTATTCCGCCTTCGGAAACTGTGGTGCAGGACAAGCCGGGTTCACGTGCCCGCTAAACGCTCGTCACGTGTCGTACGATCGTTGCCGCAACGTTAACCCCGAATTTCATGACGTTTGCAGGCTGTTTTCGCGACTCGTTGCTCTACCCGCTCTGCCCGCTCTTCGATTTTTCAATTAATTCGTCGTGTTATCGGGGATGCGCGCATTGAGATTCTGCATATCGCGATATTAAACTCTATTATTGCTTCCCTTTTTTCCTGTTCTGTTTGTCTTTTGTTTTTAGCTTTTTTTTTGTATTTCATAAACCATAGGAAGCAATACCATCGTGTTTGATCGCTTATTAGCCTATTGGCTGTGACTATGCTCCGACATTGTCGCGCTTTATGTCAAACGATTAAAGCGTGAACGTTACAATTTCAGCGAAATGTAAATGGTTATTAACAATTGATACACCTTGTCCCTATTGTGGATTTATTTATTAAGTCGAATCAGCGTTGCTGGGCTACTTTTATTTGGCGATCTCTGTGCTAACATTTGAAAGTTTGTGAAAGTCCAAGAACATGTAATACAATGTGTTTTTTTATTTCCTTATTTCGGTAGACGAGTATTTGTAAAATTGATGCGTGGATACCATAGACCGAGACATTTAAATGGTTATTAAAAAATCGATACCCTTTGTCTCTTTTATCGATTTATTTGTTAATTCAGGGATACTGTTATGCAGACGTTTTCGATAACCTCTGCGTTAACCATTTAAAAGTTGACTAATTTTTAGGAACATGTTCGTCGTTTCTTTATTCTATTATCTTGTTATATATTTGTAGAGTTGCGTGAAAGAATTTTTTTTACTAATTACGTTAAACATACGAAGTATACGCAGCTTCGTAATATCACAGAGGTAAATTTTAAAAAGGTTGAATAGTTAATAAAGAAACGGTGGTATTTTTCAGTTTCTACTCTTTTTTTACGTAATTTCCTACAAGCTAAGTTACTAGCGTATCTACGATTCGTTTTAGAGCAAAACGTGTACAGAGATATATATTCGTTGATAATTTATAGAATATTTACTTTGAGAATTAATGGTATAATTTTGTTACAAATGTCGTACGCAATACGTATTTATAAAAATATTTTACGACGATACGATAAAATTGATCTGTGTTGTGCGACGTTTAAAGTACGATACTACAGCCTCGATTCGTTTAATATGATTAAAAGATATTGATTTTGTAAGCAGTGTGCGCATAACGAAATACGTAGAAAGTTTTTGTTTTGTATCTTTGATAATTTTAATGCGTACATTTGTCACGTTACAATTTGCATTTGAACTTTTTACACAGTCTATCGTTTGCTTTAATCATAGTCGGACTAAACATTCTGCCGCGTTTTAGCTTGCCTGTTCAACGTGTGGATTAAACGTTCAAAGGGTTAAATATACATTGTCGGTCAAAAGTAAGGGATAATCTGCTTTAAATGCAGATTATAGTTCAGTAGTACGTGAGCCTCCAATTTAATTTTAAATAGGTTTATTGGATTACTGTGATTTCAAATTAATCCTTATTTTCCCAATTAAAATTGTGTTGATATTAAGTTAAATCGAAAGAAACAAAGTTCCGTCAATTTTAAGATTATCGAAGGATAAGGAAGCTAGCTCGATCAAAAAAGAAAAAAAAAGAAGTTTAATACGGTAGAATATTAATTGATCATGCAACCAAGCACAAGCAACTGGTCATGACACACGCTGCTGCGACGATTAAATTTTCTTGATAATTCGACAACTTCATTTTCGTAGAAGAGAAAATCCTGTACTCTAAGTTATTTTACAAATAGTAATATCAAACGGGAATAGAAAATTTATGATAAAAACGTGATAATTTGTTTCGCTTTGTCACGCTTGTCTTTCGTTCTTTCTTTTTCATTCCTCGATCTTCCATTAATCGATGTTTTACTGTATTAATCGTGATATCTTTCACTGATACTGAATATAAAGAATATATGGAATATATAGAAATCGACACTCTCATTGAATAATATGAAAAAAGTTCAAACTACCTCTGTTTAAACGTCGAGTGATAGGTAACTTTCGAAAGGTATTGTATCTAAACAATTGCAGAGAGGTTTAATAAAATTGAAAAGTTAGACCCAATGAAGGATCGATTGTAGCGTCACAATGTCAATTTGCAACGTCATCTCGCGCTTCAGACATTTTCCATTTTCCAACGAGCTCTTTAAACGTACTACAATGTTTCACGCGAGAGGAAAGTTGGAAAGTGTCAAACGTATCGATCGTAACGCGTTTTCTCTGATGTTGCGTTTCTGTTCCATTTTGCAGACCGAGATCGCTAAGAGGTTGAACGCGATAATCGTCCAGCTACTCCCATTCCTGGCACAAGAGGTGAGTCTTTGACTTTCTGTTTGGCACGTGTGCCGTACAATCTCACGATCGAGAGTGACAACGACGCGATAATGATAGCATGGCTTGCAGCATCAGCAGCAGGTGGCCAATGCCGTAGAGAGGGCGAAGCAAGTCACGATGTCCGAGCTGAACGCTATTATTGGGGTGAGCTTCCTTCTTTACAATTGATTCTATTAACTTCGTACTTTTGGCAAGCAGCTGGCCATTGATCTTGGCACGGTATGCGTTGCATCTCGATCTTCTTGCGTTTCGATTTTATTCTTCTATTTAATTCACGTACAATCATCGTCCACTAATACTTGTTATATGCCCTTTTACAGCAACAGCAACAACAGGGTTTGCAACAGCTATTGGTAAGTTTATTTTCTTCTTCTTACGGTTGGTTATTCGCACAATGATATCGCGCGTGTACGTATCTGAAAAGTGACACAGATTCGAGCAAGCTTTCGAAAAATCTGCCTTGGGCAAAGCAAACAAGATTATTTTGCAAGCTTTCGCGCGAATTATTTCCTGTAAGAAGAAACGGAAGATTAGTCGTGCCACGTGAAGGAAAACATAAGAGATTGACGAAGAAAAAGCAGAAACGTGTACGCGAGTAGATAGACGGTCTCCAGCGGTTAGAGTTAAAAAGGAGTCGAGCGAAATGGAACGATTAAGGGGAATAAACGATTTGAAGGGAATTTCAGTATTTCTCGGAGTCTAACTCGGAACTTCTTAATTTATACCGTGGCAATTAGAAATTAGGTTAACTCGTTTGAAGAGGGTCGCGGCCACTTGGGCAAGCGTGAATGCACAATCATTAAAACATTTATTTCACGTTGATCCGTGTTTCTTATTTTGTAATTGGGTCGCTGCTTTATGCGTATTAATTGAAACGGGTATGAAGATATTCCGAAGTCATTTTGAGAACAGCTGCACATGTTTTTTTCTTGGTCTTGATGCTAACGAATTATCTTCATTTCTACAGCGTATTCAGATCCATCGATTGTGTCTGGCTTACGAGTTTTTACGATTCACCGACTCGCGACTGTCTTTTAAATCTCAAATTCTTTCTCGCAGTCTCTCTGAATGCAATCTCAACGTAATCTGAAAAATAAAAATGCAATATAAGAATTATGCGAAGTAAAATTACCTCGACGAATTCGACGTAATTTTTGTCAAGCTTAGAAAACGCTATATCGAAGTTTAAAAATCAATTCCTACATTGTAGAATTTCGAAATCCAGATGTATCTAATGCTATTACGCAACTAGTTGATCAACGCGAAGAATGAAAAATCATCATTTACAATCATTTCCCCAGTAATATTACAAGCAAAACGATATGTACGTTTAAATATGATATTTTCAAAATTACGTATAGAAAAATAAGGACATACGGTATACTGAAACATTTCAATCTGAGATAATCTGAGACATTTGACAGTCGTTTAACTTTTATTTAAACTCGATCGTGCAAATCGCAAGCTTAAGTATTTTTCAGTTAAAATTAACATTTACCGGTACGGTTTGGTGCATTCACGACAAACTGAACACAATAGCGTTTACGTGTGGGTATTTCGACGATACACAGCCTGCTTCATCAGAATCGGATGAGACATTGATACTAAGGTGTCTATTCTGATGTGTTCCTATTTGTAGTTGAATACAAATACACGGCTCTAGCATGAGTGTCTCGTCTAATCCTGACGAGGCTAGTTTCAATGGTCAGATGCTAGTATACAAATGTTATTGGATGCAGTTTACACCTGGGAGTTTAACATCCTATTGAAATTGCTTGATGACAAATTCACCAACGAGATCTATTTTATAATTTCGAAAATAATTACCTCGAGGGTAGTTCTCAAATTTATCTCTCTGGCTGATGAAGTTACTATTACTGAGAAATTGTTGGCAACAGTTGGCAAATTTTTGATCTACGTATTTTCGAATACCTGTTTTGGTCGCGACTTTGAACGATATTTTTGTTATTTTATGTTAGCGATACGCTTGAATCTGGAGTTATACGTTGGTACTTTAATTTCATATTCGTTCGTTATGATTGCAAAGAGGAACCTAGATATACTATATATTGCCAAATATATCAAATATACGATCATAATAAAAGTAGTATAACGAAAAAAAATTGGCATATATAATCAAATTTCTATCTGGATAAAATTCAATATTAATTTCACCAAACGCGTCAACATATTTTTCAACAATAGCCGAAGCAAGAAATCGGAACCCTGTCGTTTCGACTGGTTTGTAAATCAAATTTTTTAAATTTTTATTTAACGCTTAACTGGAAAAGGAAGAAACTCTAATTAACGAAATAGCATTATATGAAAGTAGAATCGAATTTTGCTATACACAATCTTTAATTTTTCTCGTGTGAATTTTCATACATGGTACCAATTAGGGGTCAGCAGGAATCTGAATACGTATCAAAAAAGAATCAGTTGCTATTGTCTAGAAATCACGGGACGTTTATTGTTAGATTTAGCATAAGTTGGAACAGTCACCGATTGCTTTCATCAGAAACTCGTTATACGTAATTACTAAACGATATTGAAGCTTATTAACCACGCACATCATACACAAACATAAATTCCACCATATGTCGAATACTCTACTACGCACGACATATGTTATTAAACCTAACATCTAAAAGTAACAAATATCCCATAACCGATAGACAACACTGTACATGCCACCGTTAAAACTACGCTTCAACTATGCCTCACTCGAACGATGAACCTCATCATCCATCTAAAAAGTTCTAATTCCATCCAAACCATCGTCGACTCTCAACAAAAACAAAAAACAAAAAAAAAAGAAAAAAGAAAAAGAAAAAATAAACACTACAAAAAGAGCCACACACAAAAAGCCACGTAAACCATGAAGAAAAACGTAAGCGTGTCGATTGTCGGTTGTTCTAGCAACAGATTCACGCGCAGCAGCTGCCACATGGTGCGGTCGTCGGTGGTCTTCCACCGGC
>NT_176525.1:414578-435866 GCF_000188095.3 Bombus impatiens | reverse complement strand
CCCGCGGCCGCGGCTGCGGTTCAAGCACAAGCGCAGGCGCTGCTGAAACCTTCGGACCTGCAACAACACCGAGCGGCCGCGGAGACGCCCGAGGATCGTAAACCGATCGCTCTTACCGACGAGAGACTCAGACGATCCGTGTCGCCGCCGGAGAAATTCCGCAGCCGCACGCCTGACCTCGAGAGCGATCCCAAGAGGCGGAAGGAGGAGAAGCTCGGACACGTGAGTTTAATCCTACTACTACCATCTTACTTACCGTGTGCACCCACGCCACGGAATAGAACCGGCCGCTTTTGTTTTTAAGCGACCGCGCGTACTCTTCGATCCACCTGTTACGCGCCATTTAGGAATCCGAACACCCAGCAAGGATCTCGCGCGCGCGCGCGCGCGCCTACGCGCATTACATATCGTAATGTATACGCCGCTGGTTACGAGTATTAGGATACGTTCGTCTTACGTTTATTGGAAAACTGTAATCCACGAGTCGGCTGACGGTTTAATAAGAAAAGTTTCCGTGAATTATTTCCACAATTAGCGGCTATGATCGACGAAAGAATTTCCAGTAAATTAACAGATAGAATATATCGCAATCGTAGATTGCCAGATGGGAAGAAGCGTCTGTTGGAAGGAAAGAAGCTGTCTTAATATCAATGATTGGCAACGCCATTCAGAGATCGAGCTTAATTTAGATAGCTTTTCAGACAGACGTTTAAAATGTTTTCGCCGATTATGACACAACGGAGACTCTCGTAATCACGCGAAACTGTTTCCAGTCAAAATTACTAGAAGAGGACGAACTATCCGATTATTCTAAATCGCATTACACTACGCGAGTTTAATTACTCGTAAAACAGCTTCCATTTTTACGAATCTCTAAATTCTGCTGAATTTCTACGAATAAAAAATTCTCAAAGGCGAAAGAACTGGCGCAAATTTTCTGCGCGCAAAGAACGGCTGGAATAAAACCGCGAAATGCTCGCCGAAGAAGATATCGCCGCGCAGTTTTTATGGTCGCTACTTGGAAACGTCTTCCTCGAATATACATCAACCACGTGGATGCACGTTGGGTTACTCGAACGACTCAAAGTCCGGGTAAATAAAATTGGAGCCACGGTATCGTTTGGCCACGTGTAACGTATCAGTCGAGTATTTCAGCCAGCGCTGCAGCAACGATAAAACTCGAAAACCGTCGGATGGTTGGTGGCTTTCGTGGCCACGAGCAACGACCGTTACAACCGAAAGGAGAATTCATTCCTTTCGGGACAACCAAGAAAGGGAAGGAACAGGAACTACTATATCTTTTCGTTTCCAAATACGATCTGTCGGTAATTATATAGAAAGGGATATACGTTCTGTCGATTTTATGATTTTGATATACATATACGAATATATATTCGTCTCTGAGCTTTAGATTTCCAGATATACATAGATTCAGGAAAATATTTCATTTATATTAATTATAACGTACTATGAAATTCTACCTTTTTCTTCTTTTTCCTTCTGATTTTTTTGTTTACATACTAAAGGAAGTTGTGGATGGCGAAATGGACGAGCGTGTAATGACTGAGTCACGGTACGAAACGCTACCTAAGCTAAACCTTAATCCAAGCATTAAAAGTATTTTGTCGTAAGAAATACAAACGTATCTCGATAATTAAAACCGACCGACGACTATGTGTACAAATGGAATTAACCAAGAAGATCTGTATATAAAGATCAACGAAATCTCTCTGTATAATTACCGATCTCTATATAATTTCTCTCTTGTTGAATCACGAAAGTGAATCACCGAAACGAAATAAACCAGTCCCACACTTTCTTCGTGCAAACGTTAAACGGAGAAAGAGAGAGAGAGAGAGAGAGAGAGAGAGAGAGAAGAGTTGGCTAAAAATTAGATTATTTTTGTCCATCGTAGAATGGAAAACCGGGGCCGGATAATACGAGACAAACGCTCAGGTGTAGCATTCGTAGAGTCTCGAGGCTGCAACAAGCTTCGGCGTATTCGCCGAGCGAGTTTCTCCTCGCTATGGCCCCGTGAAATATCCGTGAAAACACGCTCCTTTGTCAGGATCGCGACGACAAAGTGCGCGCGCGAGCTGTGCCCGCGTGGAAGAGGGTGGAGGCGCGAGGAGGCGCGTAATTAAAAACCGTGAAAACAGGCGAACTGCAGGCTGTCGCTTCGCTCTCGCGCTCTCTCGCTAAATTGGATTATTTTTCTCAGCCTGGTTTCTCCGTCCCATCCCCATCTACTACGTTTCACCCCAAGGGTAGGAGAAAAACACAGAGGAAGAGAGAAAAAGAGAGAGAGAGAATAGAGGAGGTGAAACAGGGGAAGGAATTGCTGCTTCCGGCGCGTTTCCCTCGACCTGGCTCTGCTTCCCGACGATTAAAATACTCCTTCGCTACTACCTCGTTTTCGCGTAATCTCCATCCTCTTCCATCGCCATTCCACTCTCTGCTTGCTTCTTCCAGGTTGCGTTTCGTTTCGTTTCGTTTCGTTTCCCTGTGTACCTTTTCGCCGGTCCGGCGTCGTTTTCTCGTTGCCAGCAAAGTGACGCGTCGACGTAATGCGCGTCGTGTCGCGGTCAGGAACGACGCGTCGCGTCGCGAATCCGTGGAAAGCGCAAAAGCGAAGTCGTCGCTTTCGTTCTAATCCCCTCAGCCTTCGTCCCGCTTCTCCGTGTGCCAGCGCGCGAATTCAACACCGTGAAAATCAAAGGAGCTTTACCGCGGTTTCCTCGTTTCCCGGGTTACCCGGATTCTTTAAATTTCGTTGGCTAAGGATATAAATGGTCATTCACGGTCGTACACCCTGCTCGTAGCTCTGATGTTATAATTAGCGCGCTAGGCGAACGATGAATGGACGATATTTCGCGACTGGACTGGTTGCGAGGAATAATATCTTTTCGCAAACTCGTTTGTCTAATCTAAGACAGCGGACTTGTTTTTCCATGGTTTTGCATCGTCAGCTGGATGAACTTTTAGGGAGACAAATTGACGACACTTTATACGTAATAAATGTGGCACGACAAGGTGGAGAGTTTGGCAGGTATTTGCTCAAGAACGATAGGTGCTTGTAATTTTCTTGTGGAATTACAGGGATGTCGCCCAGTGATTAGAATTTCAAGTATTAGGTTGTCCGAAAAGCGTCTTTCTTTCGCAAACGTGGTTTTTACAACAGTGCACCTTCGTACAAACGTGAAATCAAGTCTGCGAAATTTCGCGGTATTTATCTCAACAGAAAAAAATGGATCGCACGTAATCCGACAAAATAATATGAAACAAAAAACACTGTGTGTCTATTATTTCCTCATTAAACGAAAGAAACTTTTCGGACAACCTAATACGAGCGATATTTTTATTGTTATCTGACGGTAAAGCAAACGATATCTGAAGGTAAAGCTGTTAGGAGAAACGAGTGTTCTGGAAGAAATCAAATCTTTTTAGTATGTTTTAAAATATTACGCAGATTATATAAAGTTTAACGAAGATTCGGAGGAAAGAACGATCGCGTCTTCGTTTCAAATCACTCAAATTATACAAATTTGAATATCTTTTTCATATTATTGTATCAACCGCGTGTCGGTACGTACGGATCATGTGCGTATCACGCTATTAAAAAGAAGGAGTTAGGTGCTGCTTTTATGCACGAACATCTCGTATAATACCGAAACGAATATGTTACAGCGTTGTATCTAAATGTAGTAAAAAAGGCATTTTATTAATACAGTGTTGCTACTATTATATAATATACTCTCTTTGCACTATATAACGTTAGAAGTAACTTTACCATTAATTCATTCGTCAATATCGATTTAACGATTTATGCACACTGTTGCATACCATCAATTTTTGCTATTGTATCGCTATATCGTTATTACGTCAATATACGGGGAACGTTAATACGTTTTTAACAAACGTATATTTCGTATATATTTATACGCATATTGTCAAAACACGATATAAAACAATTTGGAAAATCTCTTTGAATCGCGTGCTCGTTTAACAAGATTGTATCAAGCGGAGAAAATTAATCGAGACCTTGTTACTCGCTCGACTAAATTTAATATACTCGGAAGTACTGTGTAACCTATTTTTTATTCCAAATATTTACAACGCTTGTAGGTTGTTGAACGTTGTTCCCATTTTCTGGACAATCCGCGTGTAAACATTTTACCGTCTACGTCGCGTTGACGTTCCCCGTTGATAGAAATTTTTGAGTTGTTGGAAACGTTTACACTCTCTCATTATTCATATGTTTCTCGCCGCCACTTAGCTTGGGAATCGCGTGCCAGACTCGATAAAAATTAAACGTAGTACTGGTACATTTTATCTGCAATGTAAGGTAGCAACACGGAATTCGCAACGCTCGCTAGTACGTCGGTTTTAGCAAAATAGAACTTAACGAGCCGATGTTAACTACAACGGTAATTGCGAAATAAAAACAACGACTCTGCCGTTTGTTAGGCAGTCTATTTCAACAAGCAGCAGAGTTCAGTTTCTTTTTCTTTTTCCTTCTCTGCAATTATATAATAATTATAACGCAACTTTGGCTTTTCAACGTGAACCGTTGATGAAGAGAAAATTGAATATTTATGATCTTGCGTGTGCATTTATCGAACGACGTTGACATAAGAATTTTCCATTTTGCTATGATACTGCACGTAGATAGTCTGTATTATGAAGTATATTTTACGAGTGAAAATCAAGAGCATCGGGGTCCGCTGGTTTTCCCAGTCGACGTTAAAGCATGAATGAAAATGCCGATAGAGTAGTCATTCGACTATGAAACCAAGTTTTCCTAGAAAATGGAAGCTCTACAAAAGATCGATTCTATGCTTTTACGTTCGTTTCTACGCAAGAAATTTCTCTTTCGCTCGTGTTATCTTGGCAATAATAAAATTGTCATATAAATATCTCGTTCAACGTTGTTTATAAATTATAACTACGTTTATTTATATCAGCGTATTTTTTTACCACGCTACTACGATTATTACGATTACAGAGATCAAGCAGTGCATCCATCCAATAAATGATTAAAAGAACAAGAATCCGTCATAATGCTACGAGTCTTTCAATTTCTTTAAACTTTATACAATTATAGGACCTGGCAGAGAAAACATTGTATATACGGTGTCCAAAGGAATATTAAACAAGTTCTTAGAATCGTACGATACCAGAAGACAGGACTCAATAATGAAAATTGGTCGACGAAACTATTACGAATGAAACGTGCTAACGCAACCTTGTTCCTCGATGAGTTAAATCACCGTGCCATAATTTCTTCCCGTCTCTTTTAATTATATTTTTTTAAATTTATATTACACATGTAACCCATAGAATTTTTCTACATCAGATACAGCGTTTGAAAACGCATATAAAAGTGGTAGAAGCGACAGAGTTAGTACCGGATAGTATGTACAATGTATATCTAAATCTGCGTACCCTGCACTCTATATTAATCACTATAATCGTAACAACACGATAAAATGATACGATACGACGTAGGTAGGTATCGTAATATGATTCCATTGGATAAAAGTCGACATCGATTGTCGCTAAAAGCACACGATTTTATATTACGATCGAAAAACAACAAATTCCGAGGATGCGTCGTTTTCAACGATTGTTTGATAGTTCCGGTGTTAAATCGAGATCTACTTTTTCCATATTTTCCTAATAATTTCCGTAAAGTTTCCCGCGACAAGATCAACGTGGCATTCCTCCGCGTTTCACAGTAAAACGTTGAAATTGCTTGTGAGCTGGACACAACCGGATACGCGTATACCTGTCTGGCTCAATTGTCGCGTTGAAGCTCGAAAGTCCCGAAGCACAAACCCTAAGTCACGCTCGTGCGGGTTTGCCCTCTCTTTCTCCCGCTTTCCACTCTTCTTTCCCTCTTTTTCCCCCTAACCTTTCCTGTAACCCGGCCGGGTATCTTTCTCTATCTGAAGGGAAGTAACGACGCGTCGTTTACACGGGCAATCCCTCGAACCCCAAGGGTGGCTGGAAGTTTGTTTGAAGTTGAGGCACTGACCGGACTCCGTCATCAACTCCATTTACCGTGGCGTAGGTGTACGCGGGCATCGGCGTGTGAGTAGTAACACGAACAAGTGCGATCGACCGACACCAACCTGTTTCGTACACGTGTGTAGTACGGTTGATATAGCAGCAGGCGCGATTGTATCGGCGAAAGGTAATCGAGAATCGAAAATTGAGATTTTCTAACTGGGTCTATGATTTCGGGGTGCTGGCGAGACGCGGATGGAAAATTAGGGAAAAGTGGTTTTGTCGAGGGGATGTAGGTCGTCAGGGTTGAAAGTAACAAGGGACGAAAGTAATAGATGGAGTGTTTGAAATTATATCGCAGATAGCGGTACGAGCGTTGAGTTTAGGTTTATTATTCTACGATTACAATTGAAATAAGAACTTTGATATTTTAGCAGTCTACGAATGCTCAATGTAACGTTACAGCGAAAGAGACATCGTTTCGGTACTGTAAAGTATCGTTTGCTTGTCGTACAGCTTCCTGCTGTAGATATTGTGTATTTTATAAGGACTAAATGAGGTTCTATATATTTTAATTTCTTCTACGTATTCAAGTTGTGCATTAATCCTCATCCACCCTTCATTTATCTAATTTACTTCGCTCTTTGATATAAAATTGACTCACGGTGGTGAACATTGCTGTAATATTAACGGAATAGAAAGATACTCGTGTAGGTAAGATAAACAGATATATTTTTATAGATACGTTATTAGACAATTGCAGGATGAATATGTGAAAGTTAATATCGGTGATTTCATTACGGCGCAAGATTTTTTCTACTTTAGTTTACGGTCTTTTCTATGACCTTGTATGTAAAACCGTAAGTCTACTGCACGGGAATCCGCAGAATATTGTGAGAGACAAAGGAGTTCAAGTATTAATACCAATCCCTTTGCCTTCTCGCTGCTTTTCCTTTTCATTGTCTACTTGGAAGTTGCATTTTCTTCCATCTTCCTGTACCGTTTCTTTCTTCATTTTAGAATTCTTACTCCTGTATGTGTGCTGTCGTATGTATTGGTTTGGCAACTAAGTGATTGCGGATTTTGTCATTAGGTGGTATAACTTATTCTCGAACTTAATTACGCATATACAGGGTGGTTGATAACTGGTGGTACAAGCGGAAAGGGGGTGATTCTACGCGAAAAAAGAAGTCGAAAATATAGAATACAAATTTTTTTAATTTTTTTTTTTTAATTTTTCCATCGAGACAACGATCTACGGTGAGATCCGTTATAACGTACCGCAGGTGTACCGAGCGAAAATTCAAAGTCGATTTTCTCGAAAACAAAGCCTCAAACGAAACTTTTATTCTATATTTTCGACTTCTTTTTTTGCGTAGAACCACCCCCTTTCCGCTTGTACCACCAGTTACCAACTACCCTGTTTAAATAGATCTTATCGTAAACAATTAAATTAGATCAGATTAGATTAATACATCGGACGTACGAAAATTTGTACACATAGTGTCGTATATAATATTTTTCATAAATTTGCGAATCGTTAAGAATACATTATTCGGTTATTTCTAAATAAGATTCTCGAGTCGCGTTGCATCGAAACACGAGTTATATACGTGAAGCTTGTAAGCTTCATGAACTTATTTCTCGCATTGTGTTCAGCATAGTATCGACTGAAGTGGCAAATGTAATTTGTTCCTGGAATTCGCGTGCCGTGGCAAATTGTCCCTCTGACACTCTGGCTCTTCCAAAAGTTATTACCTATTTCGATGAAAATTTAAAGGAAACATTGCTTCGTCATTCGTTGTTCGTCATTGCGTTATTTTCCCATCGGAAGATCTCCCGAAATAGATTTTTAATTAGTCATATTAAAAAAAGAACCTTATATATTGCAATACGTTTATCTCATTTTAGCAGATTTCAAGCCTAAAGATCGTTAATTTAAGCTAACATAATTCCTTTCTAACATCACAATTTTCCTTCACACATTTTCTAATTTATTTACTTTATCAGTATCGAATACCTATATTTTTCTAATTTATAAATGCCAGTCCGCGATAATCAACGAAGATAATCTTTTTTCGTATAATATACACATTTCGAGAATACTCACGGATTTGCAAAGTATTCTAGAAATGACATACGATTGCTATTTTCAAGATTTCGCATTAAAGTAACGAATTATATAATTGAATTACACGCGAAAGGAAATTTTAGAATCGCGTATATGGCCAAGTAACTTTCCTACCAGCAGGAAAAATTTTATCGAAACTCTTTCTTCTCGCGTGACAGCGAATCCATCAGTGAGCAAATAAACCGTATCAAAATGATTGGCAACGCTAAACTCAGCTTAATATGAAAATTTAAATCTTCCTATTTTCCCTTTCTTCGTGTTATACGCAACATAGAAGCGTGAAACGCGTATCCAAAGATGAAAATTACACGACAGGCTTACGAGAAAGAGAGAGGTAAAACTAGCTTGAACGAGAGGCATTCAAGAAAGATGTTAATAGAATTGTTGGCTCGCGCGGTAAAGTTGCGTGGATGGTTGCATGTGCGCAGGGGCCGCCTACCTCCGTGCTACGTGCAGGCATACGGTATACAAGTGGAATTCTGAGCAGGAAACTGGGTACGTTAATTTTGAACACTCGCGGCATATGACGCGATATGAATGCAAGAGATATGTGAATTACTCTCCATTGTCTTGAGGACACCGCTCAAATCACGGTGTGGGTACGGACAAAGCACTCAAACTAGGAACTTAACGCTGCAACTTCGCTCGTTCAAACTTTTCTTTCGAACGATAAAAGGCGAACGTGTAAGTTTATCGATACGTATATTCTTATCTTATTAATTATTAGGTCGGCAAGTAGTTTTTTGTATGGTTACACGCTAGCGTGAGTCACTAGGCAAATGCAAATTTTCTGCTAATATGGTTTCTATTAAAATGTTTATCGAGGTGTACGATCACAGGATCTAAAGTTTCAGAAAATAATGCAGTTTGGTTTTCACTTAGTAACATTAAAGCATAGGTCTGTCTTTATTCTTTTAAACTCGTTATGTTTGGTGTGGCTTATATGCTTGTATTATATTCGTATTTTAATAAGTCACGAAATGACTTTGCGTACTATTTTTCTCTGATAAAATTAGTCTGAAATCTTAGTGTATTGTGTTTTCTTATAAAATCGTACAAAGCATATGTTTCTGTAATATACGTAATTAACGAAGAACGATTTTTCTCGAAAGCTAAAAAAAGAAGATTTCGTTCCTATGGACGAAATTATATCTACGTTACGATATTATATCATAACATTGCATAAACTGGTCTGTACCGAACAGAGATTCTTTGTAAAAAATATATCAAAAAACACTGTATAATATTGCACGCAATATAATATGTGATGTAATAACGTAAGGGCATTGTACATTACGATGAAGTACTCACAATCGACCATTGAGAGAGATACGAATCAAATTTTAATTGAAACTTCGACACGAAGACACGGATATCGAACGATCTACGAAATATCGTAATTGTACACACCGTTCAGTGGAGCCGACGTTACAGCGTCTCTCGTGAAAATCAATTCCTCCTACGGTAGACCGTTGACTTAACCCTGCGTCTTCGCGTTAAGTCGGTCGATCCCATTAATCGAAACAGTTCCTCGAAATTAGCTAACAATGGACTCCCGCAATCGATACGGCCACTCGTTCGTCCTGGCCTTTAGAGCGCCGAGTGTTCCGCAAGATTTCAGATTTAACGAGCACACATAGAGCGAGGAAGACAGAAACGAGAGAGAGAAACCAACAGCTAAAGTCAAAGAGTACACGATGCAAGTACAAGTGCACATATACAGAGAGAGAAAGAGAAAGAGAGAGAGAGAGAGAGAGAGAGAGAAAGGAAGAGAGCAAGAGGGAGAATCATACAGAGAAACGGCTGAAACACGCCCACATACGCGGGCGCGAGACAGTACGTCACGGATGGTCGCATGCAATTCACAACATTCTACGAGCAGAGCTTAAGTGTGTTCCCCTCGTGGGTAACGTTCCGCCATGGTTCGTGTATTAGTGTCAGAGACACGGACGGGGTTGAAGAGAGAAGGGTATAACCGGAAATGAGTTCTCGCGTGTCCACGCTTGGCTCTTGGAACTACTATTCAGTCCCTCTTTCCTTCTCGGTTCTCCGCTTTGCCCCCTGAGAGGATTAGTCGTAGTTCTCTGCCGCCTCTGCCTTCACCCTTCTCGCGCCGCCACCTCCCACCCTCTCTCTTTCCAACAGAAACCCACCTCCGCATCCCCTTTAACCCCGTAGCACTACCCCTTCTTCGGCTCGCAGGAAAGCATTAATCAAAGGAGCAGCGGTGCACCCTGTTACCGGCACGACGAAAGATGGAAATACTGCGCACACGCTCGAGATATCACGGGAGCGGGGTTAGGTTACGTTTTGCTGGGTGTGCGCGCCCATCTAACCGCTGTAACCACCTTTGTGACACCGTGTCTTTCATGCGGCCCTCGCCGCGCTGCTACGAGAATAAAATTCCCGATCTGTTTTACAGTTTGACGCGCTCATAGCGATGCCGCGTTGCGCGAACACGTGCGTGCATACCATCGCGTACCATCGTCGGGGGATTCCAGGCGGGAAAACGAGGAATACGTAGCCTCGTGGGACTACGATTTTGTCGAAACAAGCATTCCGTGAATCTCGCCAAGCACCGGCCATTAGATCGTTTCGATTGTCTTTCTCTTTTTCTTTTCGACGATTGGGATTTGTAGGATTTTATGTAAAAGGGCTTAAATTTTGGTTGCGCCGACGATCTTCTCTTTTCGGTATTTGCTTGGGATTTATGCGATTTCGCGTACGAAGGGAGGAGTCTCTTTTTCTTTTTTTTTCTTTTTTTTTTTTTTTTAATCCTAGCATGAACCAGGTATTGGACTGTTTGTGTCTCGCTGTTTTTGTGCTTGATACTTGATAGGGATTTATATGATATTACGTGGAGGAAATTTTGAAATCTCGTCGAGCACCGAGTGTCGTTGAATCGCATGTTTTATGCTCTTTCTTCTCCTTACTCTTTTTCGTTTTCTCATTTCAGTTTATTATTTGAATGGAATTTATAGCGTTATAACGTTACGGCTGCTAGTGGAAGTTTCGTTACATCAAAGGCAGGTGTGCTAGAGCCTTTTTAACATGTTTAACGCGTACGTCTCGGAGTTGAGTCGGTATGTAGTTTTACGATGTGCATGTGACACCGACTAGTATGTGGAACGAAAATTAAATCCTTGCCTAACTTCTTGAGGGATACCAGTACATACAGGTGTGTAGTATAGATTTATTTTTCTTTCATTTTCGACCACGATTCTGAAAGTTGTAACAAACATCGTCGCGATAATTAATAAATTCGTTTCCAAAAAAATTAAGAGAACATTACAGTTATTCGCATATGATTTTTATTCCACGATTATTGCTGAAAAAATCGAAGCTGAAAAATCTATATCATAAATACAATCTGTCCTTGTTTTTATAACCCGCAAGGTTAAAAATTATGAAATTCGGCAAACAAATTTTCACGGTACCTAGTCCATATCAAATTTGCCAGTACAAAAATAGATCTTGCACCTGTATACCGAAATTATTTACCAATGCACAATACTAGTAATTATTTACCAACTGTGTTTGCAGCTGTTGAAAATCCTATCAACACGTGAAACGAATTTCATGCTAAATGTCCTACGATGCATAGCCAACGATAAAATAAAAATAACGTTTCCATTAATCAACAAATATAATGTTACAAAAAATCTAAAAACCCTGTATGTTGCGTCAAAAATTTTCAAAGAACCTTTTTTCACCGTTCAGCTTTGAAGTTCGTTCGCAAAACGCTTACTAGCGTTCCCTGGCTACGTGTTTTAACGCGCTGTATAAGTGAAACGTTGAGAATGACGATTGGTCCCTAAAACAAAGTTTTCATTGAGGAAATTTGATATTTAGTTGGATGATCCGTAGCCGTAGCCAGAGAGAAAAGCACGAACAACGAGCGAAGCGCGCGTCGGAGAAGTCAGGCCGAGTTTCGTGACTTTCGGTCGTGTGCGCGAGTGACCGCCGGTGATTTCATTGACGAGCACGGTGCCCTCGCTCAAAATGCCTGTGGTTGAAAATGGGGATGGGTGGGTTAAGGTCGGTGGTCTGATACACGACCGTCATTACCCTGCTAGTTTATTGGGCTTCCATATCAAAGGGTCGGTTTTTATCGCGCGTTTTCCCCCGATCAACGGCGTTATTCGATGCAATTAGACAAAGAAACCGGATACGTTTTCTGCTTAACGCGTTGTCCAATAAATTTCGCGCTTTTTGCTTACAGTTCTAACGTAAAACTTTAACGTCTAACATATTATACTCGTGGTATATGTTATATCTGTATGCGACGTGTGAAAAACATTAAAAAAAAAAATATTTAAACGGAAATTTTCTAACACTTGAATATTACTAGCTCGTAACATGTGAAATGTGTTTTATTAATTTCACTTAGTTGATATAAATATGTCCCTGTTTTTCGTTTTTAAACTCAATTTAGGAAACACCAACGATCAACCAAAAACCTTTTTCAACAATATTATCGTACGTGATTTTGGCTACAGAACGATCGATTGCAGACGTTGCAAGCATGTACACATACGTTGTATCCTTGCAAATAAAACACCAACGAACCTTCAAACACCGTTTCTACGTGCTTGATACGATCTAGACGAAGAATCGGGGACATTGAAACCAGCGTTTCTTACACTGTGTTACGACTAATAAGAATCGTGCAGCTATCGTCATTTGTCCAAACCAAATGCCTGGATCAATTTAGACCATCGGTGACCAGTATGACAGTCTGTGTTACCTATAAATACCAACGAACCGCTTTGAATCTTTCGATCGGCTTAATCGTTCGAAGGTTCGTCAAAGGCGAGGAAAATTTTACCAGCGGAAAAAATCGAGTCGGCGGTAGGTTCTATCGCGAGCGGAAACAGAACGTGTGTATTAACGGTCTGCTTAACAAACGGCCGGTCTTGGAAATTTAACCGGAAAGCCAAAGCCTGGGCCCGATTCGCAATCCGCGAAACGTTAACGAGCATCTATCGTTGGCAAAAACGCGACCTAAGGACGGCCGAAATACTTTGTCCCGGGTTATGTAGCTATAGAGGGAGGAAAAAAAAAAAAAAAAAGAAAAAAGACAGTGAAAGCGCTTTGAATCTTTCGATCGGCTTAATCGTTCGAAGGTTCGTCAAAGGCGAGGAAAATTTTACCAGCGGAAAAAATCGAGTCGGCGGTAGGTTCTATCGCGAGCGGAAACAGAACGTGTGTATTAACGGTCTGCTTAACAAACGGCCGGTCTTGGAAATTTAACCGGAAAGCCAAAGCCTGGGCCCGATTCGCAATCCGCGAAACGTTAACGAGCATCTATCGTTGGCAAAAACGCGACCTAAGGACGGCCGAAATACTTTGTCCCGGGTTATGTAGCTATAGAGGGAGGAAAAAAAAAAAAAAAAAGAAAAAAGACAGTGAAAGAGGAAGAAAGAGAGAGAGAGAGAGAGAGAGAGAGAGAGAGAGAGAAACCCCCATAGACATCTACATGCAGATGCGTAGATTCGTCTGGTGGGAATCCAGCCGGTTCACGAGGACGGTGAAAACGTACTGGTGGTAGTAAGAGTGGGTGGAGGTAGAAGAGGAGCTTGGGTAGGGAGGATGGGGGTGGTTGAATTTTTCATCTGACCACGTCGAACCAATTAAAGCGGACCGCGGTACCCACCTCCACCCCGACCTCTTCCACTTTTTTCGTTCTCTCTTTATTTCCGCCCCGCGTACTGGCCTTTATCCATTCTATCTTGCTCGCTTCTCCCTTTCGGTTTTCTCTCTTTTTTCAACCTCTCTCTCCTGCTCGATTCTCTCTTCTTCCCATTCGTGGCCTCCCTTCCTTTTTTTTTCTCTCTCTGTCTCTGTCTGTCTGTTTGTCTGTCTCTGTCTCTGTCTCTCTCTCTTTTCTCTTCCGTCGCTCTTGCTCTCTCTTTTGTAACCCCGTACCCCTGCCAGCGACTCCTCATCCTCGGCATCCGCATACTGTACCCTCTTCTCCTCCTCCTCCTCGTCCTCCTCTTCCTCCTCGTCGTCTCTCTTTCCTTTTCTGTTTCCTCGGTGAGGTCGTCTTCGTTGCCGTTCAGCCGCGCTCGTTCACTCTAGCGACTCGTTGGATTTTTTCGCGTCACGAGGCGGTGTAATTTATTTGGCCGAGCTAGGTACGGCCGCGCGGAGGTGGCCGAGGAACGACGACGCCAGGTGGGGTGGCTGTGTAGAGTATGAGGCGAAGTGGGACGAGCGGAAGGAGGAATAGCTGGAGGTGGCAGAGGTGAGGCGGCCACGGAGGTGGAGGTGACGCGGCTAGAATGAGAGACCAAGGGATGGGCAACGAACGAACGCTGCCGGACAGGGGAAAGGGAGGTGGTTTCAGTTTATTTTGTGGGTCCTACCTACCCGCTCGTCACTGTCCAACCCCGTTGGTCGGCTGACCAGCCGACGTGTTCTCCTTTCTCTTCCTCCAACGCGTGCTTCACGGAAACGCGCTCCTCCTTCGACCAAGTATCCTTTCGCTTTTGCTTGTTTTTAGTTTGATCCTCTTCGTCAACTATATTGTCTCTCTTGCTTCTTGCTTATCGCTTTTCTACTTCCACCGTTGCTTCTTTCTTCTCTCTTTCCTTTCCTTCTTTCATTTCCATCCCTTTCTTACTTCTACTCGACCTCTTCTCTTTAGGTACCTACGTATCTCTCCTTCCTTTCTTCTCTTTCTTCTAGTTCTATTCTGTTTCTTACTCTTACTCTGTACTCCTGTGTACGTTCCATGTTAGCCAGTTAACTACGTTCGCGTATACACGTGGCGTATATCTTGTCCAGTCGGTGAGGTAACAGCCGAGCTGATGTAATATTAAAAAAGCCACGGCTTCCTGATAGATTCTCTGCGGCGTGTTTTCAATTAGCTTCGCGGAACCATTTTTTCCCTCTGATTATTCGGCAAATTTGTACGGAAACCGACTCTTCGTTCTCTTCATCCGATCTACCTATCAACTCGGGCGGAGGTCGTCACCTCTTCGCCACGAGAAATTGTACGCTGTCTTGCACGCGCGGATGGAACTCGTCATCAGCCCCTTTCTAAATGTTGGGATAAGAGATCGTGACGCTTAGGCTGGACAGGCTTTAGGCTTTCCCGCTACTTTCGCCTTTAAACGTGATATTCTGCTTGTCGAGAGCTTTTACGTTTTTATGGTTGAATCTGGCGTTAAACGGTATCCCGTGTTCACGCTCGTTTCGAATATTATTCTCGTCTTATTGGAAATATATCTCGTTAAATTCACCGTATGCTTTATTTAAACACATATTGTATCGAGATGCCACGTCGGATAGAGATGTGTCGATTCTTATGTACAGACTGAGTTAAGAAATTGCCATCGACGAATTTGTCATATTCGAAAGGGACGCAGAAATCGAACGAGTTTATACGAATTGATCTCTTTGACGGAGTATGAGATTTATTTCTGATTAAATCTTTCGTCTTTCCGTCTTAAGTGCTTGTAGGAAGAATCTACGAAGAAACTAAAAGTAGTGTCAAATTTTAGTTCCTATAAATCAAGCCTGAACCTGCTATCGCGTTCTTACTACTCTCGTTTCATAAGGTTTCTAATATCGCTGAATGTATCGTGTAATTCAGTGAACAACATCCAGTTAGAATATTGACAGAAATTATATACATGTTGATAGAATCTATCGCAAGTAGAACAAAATGCGCTATTGCTCATATAATTTTACAGTCTTATTTAAGGCGCTAGTAACGAAAGGGGAAATTATACTACCTTTCGCTAACTTTACAAACAAACATAGTATCTCGGAATAAAATATGTCGGTTTAGATAATCTTACATAATTGTAATAATTTTAAAAATATTTTAAAAACAGACTAAACGTACGATAATTTTCAACGATAAGAACCGAACGTAAAGTCAGTGATTTCCGTAGCTAACGATTAAACATTATCTTTATTTCGACAGAAAATTAAAGAAGAAAATTACGTTGATCTACCGTTGATCCAATAACTATGACTATCCTTTATTAACGATCGATTCGCTGAATCGAAAATACAATGTTTGCCTCTAATTGATTTCTGCTCGAGAGTTTAATAGCAGCGTGAAAGCCGTGAGGCGATAAGATCATAATTTTCTCCCAATGTCTGTCATAGACGTCATAAAGCCCGGCTATTCTAAACGGCACCTATCGATTCGCGGCCTCGTATTACCTGCAATCGATTAAATAACGGTAATTCAACGAAACCCGAGCATTAGGCAGCGTCAGCTATGCGATTCTTGCTCAATTATTTTCTGCACTTTCATGCTCGTTCCGTGAAGCTCGAGTGGCCATGGCTCGAGTGGAAGCTTCGTTCACCATGGTTATAATGAAAATTGCTCCTCTAGGATCCTACATCCATCATCTTCACGGCTAGATCTTTCAAAATATCTGAAACTAATCGTAAGACATTATCGCTAACCTCGTAACGCCGATAATAACTGTACCAAGCGTTAAACGTTGGCTTCGACGAAATTTTGCGGATAAACAGACAATCTAAATATATTACGTGGAAAAGTGATTTATAAACGGTGAATTTTCATGTTTTTCTGGGAAATTTAAGCGTTGAAAACTGCACATAGCGCGTAAAGACATAGTATAAAATATGCAGAGTAGATCGTATTCGACGAAGTAAACGGTACAAGAAAACATCGCAATTTTAGAAAATGGAATTACGTTTGAAAAGTGGAAGGAAATCGTGAAACTTTGTCCACGTGGTAAGAAATATCTACCGGAAAGGTTATTATTAGCGTGGTGTTAGCTTTACGCAATTCACAGTTGTAAATCTTTATCCGTAATTTTAGCCTGCTATCTCTGCTCATAAAAATATAAATTCGCGTTAATATCCGCACTTTGGTGATTTATTACGAGCAAACCGAGAATTCCTTCCTTCCTTGAATTCGACGGTGAAGGACAATTTAAAGAGAAACGGATCGTTTCTCCTATCGATATTCTCTTCAATAACTTGGTAATTTTTCAAAAATATAATTAAGTTAGATAGGATAAAATAATTATCGATGAATTCCGGCTTATGGAACATTCACGGTGCGATATGGAAAGTAACGCTGACATTCGGAAAACGAAATTATTATTCATCGGCCTGCGAAGAATTTTCTATCCATTGCGTGAACTTGCTTTCAGAAAGTTTACAAAAAGCTGTCTTGTTCGATGTATTTAGTGGCGTAGTTCTCGATCGCAAGCTTACTTTCGATTGCGTTCAGTTCGAAGCATAACGCGAGTAGTCTATAACTGGAAGCCGTAGTTTCGAATAAGAGGAGTCATCGCGACTTGATTCCGCTTTGGTTCTTGCCCGATGCCTAGAATAACACGGTAACCTGTCTCCGTTAATATTTGAAGCGCAAGAAAATTCGCGTGCAGGCCAGCCAGCTTGGCGGTGCGGCACGGGGCGTTACGAACAAACAAGTTTCTCATTTCCATGCTATAGAAAAGCCGGCGATCAATTGAATAGGTTAGCCGCGATACCCGTGCAAAATACGATCCGTGTCACGATTGATATCGGTCACACGGCTCGCCACCACTTCCAATCGATAACACCTTGATAATTAATTTAAAAGAAGCTTCGTGCACACGCTTCGCTGTTCTATGCGCTTCTTAACCCTTCTTTCACCCTCCTTCGCCGCTACCTCGTTCCATCTTCTACTTTTACCACCGTCTCTCCCCCCCCTCCTCCTCCTCCTCCTCCTTCTCCCTGTTCCGTTTTGTTATGCATTCATCTTCTATCCACTTTATTATTTTTTCATTCGTAAGGCTGAAACAGTCGATATCCCGGGGCATGCTCTTGTTAAACGGTCTGTCGAGCTCTCGCAATTGTGCCAAGAGGCGTCGGAGACGTGTCTTCCTTGCCCCAGCGGGCTACTTCCTTCACCCGATCCCCACCTCCTTCTATTCTTCTTTTCTCTTTCCCCATGCTACCCGTTTCTTCCGAATCTCCTCTTCGTCCGCCCTTTTCTTCGCGCCTGCCTTTCCTTCTCGCCCTTTTTTATTTTTATTCTTCTTTACGCTGCTCTGTCTACCCATCTGCCGAGGCGTATATAAAGATCCCAAGAGTAGATCTGTCGCGTTGCAACGGGTGGCTCGGCGACGCTCTTGTTTTCAATCTTCTCGCGTTTCTCTGTAGGACGCGCGGTACAATCGGGGCATAGGTTGTTTGATTGATTTCTCGCGCGAAAATAAATTGAACAGACGGAATAAAGTTTGTCGCCGCGAGTGTTTGTTTTTCCAAGAGAATCGCGGAAGAAGAAGAAGATGGCTCTCTCGCAAACTATTTTTCGGTACGAGGATTGTTATCGCATGGTACCACCTTTCATTATCCTACTATACTCTTCTATTTGTTTCTTATCTCTTGGCTTTTCTTTCATACAACAAGTTCGATATATTAGCTTGTCCGAAAAGTGTCTTTCTTTTACAGACGCGTCTTTTACAACGACGCATCTTTATACGAACAAGAAACCTAATCTATCGAACGTTGTGATCTTTATCTTGATAGAACAAAATGGATCATACGTAATTCGGTAAAATGATATAAAACGAGAAATGTCGTTGTTAATTCAGTGTAAACTCAATCGAACCCCTATTATCTTAACAGAAATAAGGGGATCGATCATTTCGTGGCGTCGGATAGCTAATCGTAACGGGAATTTACGACTCCCGTTGACGTGATTTCTCGCGATCGCGTCTCCCCGCGAATGGTCGATTAAACAGTTGTGCATCCATTATTTCCTTATAAAACGAAAGGAACTTTTCGCACGACCGAATAACAAGAATTTAGTAGGATTTTTAAGCACGATTACGAGGAAGAAGAAAGAAAAGAAATTCGCTATCGTCCATTATTTTCGCGAATAGTTACTAAAGGTGTTTGTACAAGTACCATATTCTATCTCGTACCCACAACCTTCGTGTCGGAAGGTTAAGCTATAAAAATAGCTTGGATTTTCTTTTCCTGCAGCCCGCATGCAAGATATTGTACGAGAGGTCGATAGAGTCTTCGCCTCTGTTGTCAATTTTGAAATTCGATTTTCTCAAAAAGACTCAGGCTCGCGTTTGTTTCGCGCTGACGATTTATTCTTACGCGGGGTATCGTCCTTTTCCACGCGATACCGATTAAAGCTGGTTTCCGTTTCCGTTGCTAGAATACAGATGAACGATGCAGCCCGCATATTTCGGCTCAGTATCGTTTATTTGATTCTCGTCGACGTTCTAAAGCGTGAAACGTACACATTGATATTCAATGCATAGGGAATCGTTTTTCAAAGCGGATCTCTCGTTTCCCAGATAATTAAACGACTCTGTCTTATTACCTTAGGATCTTTAGCTGGCCGAAAATAAATCTCGAAGACAAGTATTCTGTTCCAACGTTTAAGTATCTTCCCTCTAATATCCAGCCAATTTAGACCTAAAAATTCGTGCGAACGAACGACTGGCCGTTGCTCAGCGATAATTTTTCTTTTGCCAGAAATTACACTTGTATTCTTACGAATCACCAATTCTTCGTATCGAATTTCAGAAAGATTTCCTCCATTTACCGTCGCTCGTTTATAGCGTAATCTCGTTGCGTCTTTCCTTTCGTTCGAACGTTGCCAACTCTTGTCCGAATTGCAATAAAGAGAAAAGAAACTTGAAATAGTCGGTACTGAATGACCTTGCTAACGTATCGTTGGCATTCTTTTCGGAAATTCGAAGAAGCTCTCTGACGTGTCCATTAAACGGACTCGACGATCGTTAATCAAAAACGATCACTGTAATCGGTTATGCTCTCTGCAGGCACAATTGGACGAGTGTTGGCGGCGCCTCGCCACTTCGCTCCCGCTCGTCGACGATATTCCGTTGATCCATTGTATCGGTCAATCCATTAGTGCGTCCGTATTTTACCGGTGCACCAGTTGAACGTCGTTCGGCGAATGTTCGCGGCTAATTTGGAATGGCGTGCGCTATAGATTACCTTCGAAGTCTGCTAATTAGGTAAAAGGGCGGCGAAGTTTCAGTAGAAACAACTGCGTGGAAAACAGAATAGCTTTTGCTTCTGTACGTATGTTCGACTGGAAGAGTAAATTCGCGAAATTACGTCGACAAGGATGTAAGATCATTTTTCGTTACATTTCGGAACCGTTATCGCTTCTGAAGCGTTTCGTAGCTCGTATTTCTTTCGGAGAATTTTAGATGGAGAAGATTTAAGCGAGAAGTTCGTAATCTTTAGTGGTAAATTTACAGATTCGTTAAGTTCTTCATCAAATGGCACAATTTTCCGATCGCATTATTCGATCACATCGGCTTTTCCGCGTGTATTTTATTCTGATATATTCGACGCAAGCTACGCGAACTTTAATCGTCGTCGGTAGTTTTATCGTTAATTTGCTGGCACGTTTAGATCGGTATCGTACACGTACGAAAGCACACGAACACCCAGGGCAAACAAGGCATACGCGGCAAACGTGTTAATAGAACTCCCATATTCATACAGCGATGGTTGGAAGTGTTCGTGACCGAATGATTTCCCAGTAAATCTACCTTCGGCTCGGTGGAATCGGTTGCGCGGGCAACGGTAGCGCGGCAGATAATTAAACGCTCGGACGGAACGCGATGAATACGAGCGCAAACCTAATGGGTCATAACATTTGGGTCATGAACGAATTTTTGCCCGGTGGGCGATTGCTCGCGAAGCCGCGGTGTATCGTTCTCTGGAGCGCGCGCGTATACATCCAGCCAGCTGAACCATAGACAGTTTTCTCGCGCAGTTTCCCAGATACGAAAGAGAGGTTCCACCCATCCACGGTATACGAGACGAGAGAAATCCCCGACAAGGATCAGCTCACCCACCGACAAGGACGAGTCCTAATTAAAAAGCAAAAGAGTTCTAAAAAAAGAAAGGGGAAAAAAAAGAAAAAGAGAGATTGCCAGGCGATCGGTGATTCGAAGCGGGAGTTACTCGTCGACCGCGTCGAAGCGAAGTAATTAATTAATGAATTAATTAATTAATCGGCATCACAGTACCCATCAGAAGTACCAATCAGCGTCACCCCGCCCGCGTCGCTCCATACTTCTGCGGCCGTGTAAAGCGCCTGTCTCTCTGCTCGCCCCCGGAACCGTGTACATACACACGCGTATTTATACAGGCGGGCC
>NT_176525.1:412926-413892 GCF_000188095.3 Bombus impatiens | reverse complement strand
GCACACGGACACGACAGAGAGAGAGAGAGAGAGAGAGAAAAAGAGAGCCCGGAGAGCTCGTTCGAAAGTCTACTACTATCGGAGATACCTTTCGAAAAAAACTCTCGGCCCCACCTCTCCTCTGGCTCTCTGTTCCACCATCCTCGTAGCATCTCCTATCAACGCCGAAGCCCATCTAGCTGGCCTCTCTGTGCACCTGCCGGTGCACGCGCGAGCGTTCATTCGAAAAAAAGACAGAAAAAGAAGGAAGCGAAAGAGAGAGGTGGAAAGAGAGGGAAAAAAAAGAAACCGACGACCGAACGAGAGCGAGGAGGTAGAGGAGGAGAGATGGCTGAGAGGAACGGGGAGGGAAGAGAGAGAATACCCGTGGTGGTTGGGGTGTAGGGTGGGTGGTGGCACAGAGGCGAAGGAAAAAAAAAGAATACCACCCCTCGTACCTCCCGGTGTTCTGTCGAAGTCGCGGGACAAAGAGAACGCGAGAGAAGGATAGCTTGATAGCAGAACGAAAAGGAAAGAGAGAACCGGGCCGTCCTCGACGCTTTTCGAAACCGTGCGCCGTGACGAGCGGCGTCGCCGGTCACCCCTGAAAGCACGATAGAAAAGGGCAAACACGTTGGCCCACAGAGCGCCGGGCACAGGTAACCAGCAGCTCTCCACGCGCTTACGCTCGCACCACTACTCACCTATCCGTTTGGTTCGTTGTATACCGGTGGTAGTGTGCACTTAGCGTAGGCGTATACGCGTCCACACACACTGGTATCTCTCTCTCTGCTTGCAGCAGGCGGCAGGCTTTCGCTTCTAGAATCTACCTACGCATCGCGTGGTGGTACCAGGCAAGGGGTGTACAGCGTATGTACGTATAGCTGGCAGCGTGCTTTTCCGTAAGTCCGCGTACTCCGTACATACGATCTCGAGCATGTATGTTAGGCGTGTATGTACCTATACGTATACGCGTGTCCGTATCTA
>NT_176525.1:412426-412907 GCF_000188095.3 Bombus impatiens | reverse complement strand
GCGAGATACAAACACGCGCGTAAAAGAGATATACGTGGGTGCGTACACGCACGAAACAGTTGGGATAGCTAAAGCGGAAATTCGAGGTGTGTACGTGGTCGCAAGTGTATCTGCCGTGGGGCCTTGGGGGCAGAGAGCTGCCTAGCGGGGGTGAGTGGCCTGTGGGACGACTGACGGGATCCGAGAGCAAGGGGAATCGGTGGAAAGAGGGGCTGCTGGCGCCCTGGCAGGGCGGTATGATGACAAAACATTCGCTCTGAGCTTCCGTAGAGGGTCGCGGTACAGCGGCTGTGGTGGAGAGAGGAGGATGAGGTGGAGGAGACGGAGGAAGAGAAGGATGGGAAGGAGGGTTAGATGGAAGCTGGGCGTGCGGCGGGAGCGGTAAAGGAGGCGAACGAAGAGGATGAGGATGCAGGGGGTGAAGGGTAGGGGGGTAGGTTAGGTTCGAGGTTGCTCTCGGGGCCTGGGTAGCCCACGGGGG
>NT_176525.1:410382-412320 GCF_000188095.3 Bombus impatiens | reverse complement strand
TGAGCGCCAGCCGGAAAGAGACTCCCCACCCCCTTTTCTGTAAGCGAGGTGAGGTTGCCGCGTGTTCGTGTGAAACGTATATTCGCCTGTGTGCACGTTTATACGGGGTGTTCCGTTTTAATGTGTGAACGGCTGCGTCTTCCGCGGGGATAATGGGCAGGAGGTGGCGCGCAGCCCGAGAATGCTTCCGAAGGAGACTTCATTGGCTTCGAGGGGATGACCGGTCACGCGTGTTAGACCGCTTTTTAAATCGAGTCCCCCTTTCGTTACAGACACTGCTTTTTTTTCGAGGTTTGCCTCGTCTACGCTCGTCGTTCGCCTTCGTGGAAATCGAAATGACATTATCACGTTGCGTGTAGGGTCGACGCTCGGATTTGCGATTATCGGATCTATATGGATCGGGTAATTATTTCGGCCAAATGTCGCTCTTACCGTATCGCGTAGGGGATATTTTGGGGGCGAGTACGAGGTAATAGGAATATTTGTCCGAACGATAGGAACAACGATTTCTTGCTCGTGCACGTTCGAACGTGGGTTCGAAAGTTTCGCGAAGCGACAATAGCGAAATTTTGTTTCACGCGATAACGTCTCGAGAGATTATCCCCGATACCCGTCGGACAAAACGTCGGAGAAAGACGGTCGAGGTAAATACGAGAAGCGGTACGACGTCCTTTCTGCGTATCCCTGTTTCTTAAACGCGATCTAAACGATTAAGCGTTTCGCCATTTGCACGATGATTGGTCTACAAACGGCACACCCTGTACACGCGCACACAGAGAGGTGTGCTCTCGCGGAGATCAACGTCGCTGTGCACCGGGTAAACTGTGTACGTCCTATTCGTGAGAGGGTGTACGATGGTGAAAGCGTTGGAGAAAGGGAGAAAGGGAGCAGAGGAAGAGCGAGAAAGTGAGATACGCGAAAGCGCGGCTGCGAAGAAGAGAGAGTAACGGAGCGGATAGGAGGGGTGATGACGGTGGAGGAGGAAGAGGTGCAGGATGGCGGCGAGGCGAGGAAGGTTTATATCCATCATTTTGTATTTCTCGCAGACATAAAAATCTATACCATCGTACAGACCGCCCACCCGCCCTCCGCGCCACCTCCTCATCCCTTCGACCGACCAACGTTTCGCCACCCACCCGCATCCTCTAAACCTACCCTGTTCCCTCCCCGCTAACCCCGCGGCGTAGACCTCCCGCTTTGCCACCCTGAACGCCACAGCCGCCCTCGTCCTCTAGTGTCGGAGCCAAAGCCTGGCTGCACCAAGCCACCACCTCGCTCTTCTATTCCACGGTGGGTGGGGTGCAAATATCGTATTTATTGTATGACGGGTCCGCGTATCCCAAGCTAACGCCTCCTGTCAGCTCACCCTACCCAACCACTCCCTCCCTCTCTCTCTCTCTCTCTCTCTCTCTCTCTCTCTCTGTCCCTCTCTCTCTCTCTCTCTCTCTCTCTCGCTCTCTCTCTCTCTCCCATCTCTCTTACTGCATTCCGCGCTTTGGCACACTGTCTCTCTCTTTTTCTCTTTTCTCCCTTCTGTTTTTTTTCTCTATCTCCGTTTGTACCATCCCTTTCTCCCGAACACACTCTGTGTGGCCGCGCTTCTTTTCCGCGCCACGCCGCGTCTCTCCGTCTCCGTTGCACGCGCTTTAGTCATCCTTACGTTTCCTCTCCATATCCCTGCGCGTGCTTCGTCTACCCACCCCAAAGTCTCGTCCGTTCGCACCCTCTCCCCTTTTACCTTGATTCTTTCGCGCTCACCCTGCCGGATTCCTTGCCCACGGCATTCCCACTTCTTCAGGCCACGGTACACAAGCGCACCGTGTCGTCGCACCTTTCGAGAATGCTTCTTTCGCTTTTTGCGACGCTCGTCGCGTGGATACTTGCACCCGCGCGCCAGCAAAGGGCTGTTTAAGGGCGGCGAACGACGACGAGCGGAGG
>NT_176525.1:382343-409954 GCF_000188095.3 Bombus impatiens | reverse complement strand
AGCGGAGGTGGGTAGGATCGTCTCTCTCGCTAGGCGAGTGCTTTGTCACGAAACCGTTTGAAAACGAGGATCGCAGCCTTCGTAGTCGTGTTCCTTCGTGGCCTGTTGTCGTTCGGTTTCCTCGGTTCTCCACCCACCTTGTCGTTGTTGCGAGGAAAGGATAATTGTGAATAATGTTTGCGTCTCTCGCCACCCGTAACGAAAGCTGACTCGATCGCAGCTTTTAACGAAAGGCTTTACGATGCTTTGATTAGCACGCTTCGTAGATTCGCGCGCAGATTGGCCATTGTTCGAAACGGATAGATCTCGCACGCAAGATTCCATATTCCGTGTGTCGGATCAACGGATTGTTGTTCTTCGACTACGGACGGTTAATCGTAAAATTCTTTGTATTTCTATATTTTGTAACAAGGTGTAGAAAACGATATATATAACGATATATTTATTTCTTAGTATATAAAGCAATAAGAAAGTAGCTTCTCGTCGTTTTGACACCACAAAAACGTTAACTTTGCGGGGAAATTTCGTTTTAATAAAAGTATTTTGTCGCGGTAAAAATATCTTTTTTATATGATGTTCGATGATTTTGTTGGATGACTGTATATAGAATTCTGTTGCGACAAGTCGACCAATAACGCGCGATTCGTTAATCTTCTTCGCCTTTGTGCGAGTCCAGTCTGATCGTCTATCGAACAGCTTTCGAATCGATTTTGTGTGTTTCTAAAATCCCACGCGTCACAAGAGAATTACCATTTTATAAACACCGATCGCTTTCATTCGCATACCTCATCCCTATCTTCAAATATTTATTCTTTTATCTGTTAAAATGTAAAAAATATAGAGTATATCGCGGGTTTTTCGTAAATCACGATTCAAAAATCGTAAAACACGAATAAAATATCGTAGTACGTCATTGACTAACGTTCTGTTATCGGACACGAGAATGTTAGAAGAGGTAATTGTCTCTGTGAATCTTTCAAATTCAAACATTTTACTTAATATAATTACTTTACCGAGTGAATTTTCGATAAACACGCTATATATCGCACCTTTGGTGTACATACATTTCTGACTATCTTCCGAGAGATACACTTATCTTGGCAGTTTAATTTTTCCAAGTTTTTTTCCAGTCTCTTAATGCGCATCTTTGCGACGATTTAAAATTCCATTTAATCAAAGAACGTTACACGCTGTTGAAAGCTCGCATATCTTAAAGCTTTGAAAATGAAAACGCTTATAAAATTAATTCTCAATCGATCTCTAACACGCTGTTACGTGAAAGACGTTTCATTTTCTATTAATAAACATAGTCTGTACGTGAGAACGTACATACCTTTTTTATTATGAAATCGCAGCTTTTTACACACATGAGAAATTTAAAGATATAAAAATGCACGCAAAAACACGAAATATCGGACGTAAATTATATTAAACGTTAAAAATTGCTATAATATACGCGAGCGAAATAAGTCGCTGGTTAATATACCTTTTCTTCTTGTATCGACGAAAATATCGATTCGCCTAGAAATCCGCGTTCTACTCGTTTTTGATTTTACATCCTACAAAATTTATTAACGACACGCAAAACCCTTAATAATGGAACCACGAACGATACCACGAGCCATTTGAATAAGCGATCCTCTTAATTGCTTGGAGCGAATATAAAGAAAAAAGGAGCAGCTGCGAAGAAAAAGAAGAGGCTATTTATTTGGTACAGTTAATCGCTGGAATTCGTGGCGCTTTAATGCGTACTCTAATTGAGCGTAGGCGGCACGTGCTCTCGCGTCAAAGTAAAACGTCCGCGCGTGCTTTCGAAACAAATGGAATTCCCCGCGGCAAGTATGGTCGAAGGAGTTTGTAAATTTTCGTTCGTTGTGTAGAGCCGTGACATGATTTACACGAAGCTGCAAAGCAAACCTCGATCGTTTCTGCTTTGTCTTTCTCCCGTTTCTGTCTTTTTTCTTGCTCCATCCGCTGTTGAAAACATTTGACGCGAATTAAGTAGAACGCACTAAAACACTATGATTAACATTAGAACTACCACACCGGTCAAATTGACTGGTTTTACCATTTTATTTTAAAATTCCTAATTCATGTTATACTTTTTTTTCGCAATGATGTAACAGCTTTCGCAACGATAACTAAAAGAATAATACAATGAATTTTATTTTGTTCATTATGTATTCAAATTGAAAATAATTTTGTATCGAGGCTATTTATACCAATACCGGTCAAAATGACTGGTGCTTGTCGAAGTGTAAAAGGATCCTGCTATTTGTTTATCGAACCCCAATTAACCAGTTTCCTCGTTTTGTACAACTTCCCACACGTTTTCGAAATTTTTACTGCGTATCATTCGATATGATGATATCAGGAAAATTCCGAATCGACCGCCAGATGCTAACACTAGAACTACCACATCAGTCAAATTGACTGGTTTTACCATTTTATTTTAAAATTCCTAATTCGTGTTATACCTTTTTCCGCAATGATGTAACGACTTTCACAACGATAACTAAAAAAAAATGATATAATGAATTTTATTTTGTTCTTTATGTATTCAAATTGAAAATAATTTTGTATCGAGGCTACTTGTATCAATACCAGTCATTTGTCATTGTCAAATTGTAAAAGAGTCCTGCGATCTGTTTATCGAATCCCAATTAACTTTAATTTTATAAATGTGTCAACCCTCGTTTACAGATCACCAGATAAATTAATAATACCAAAAATGTACTACATAACATGGAATTCCTTCTGTAAGAAAGTGACAAATCAATGAATATAAAAATATTCTATTATTATGTATCTTTTAAGGACCAGTCATTTTCACTGGTTTTTGGTAGAAATATAGCTTCGTGTTATCTATCGGTAGTTCCAGTGTTAAGATGCGAATCTATGTTGTATCAACAGATGAGATAGTAAAATAGCGATCGAAAGACGCGTTGTATGTAGACAAGGAAGATGATAGGTAATTTTTATAATTTAACGTTTCAAGTAATTCTCAAACATCCCGATAATTTCCTAATGATTCTTCGGGCTTACCAAAGTTTCTCCAAGTGTCTTCAGCGCAACGCGAAGAAAGAGATTCGCGAAGTATAAGGGATCCGCAAACGGAAGCTGTAAAAATGGGGAAAAAGTGGAACACGAAGTAAAAAAAAAGGCAGAAACGTGGAAGTAGTGGATGCATGCGTTCGCCTGTGAACGGATGGAACTTGTCTGTCTTCCACTGAACGATCTTTCTTGAGGAAGCGTCGGTGAAAGAAATAGAAGATGGTTGGATTCGAACGAATTCACTGTGAATAAATGTACTAGTTTGCCCGAAAAGTCTCTGCACCCGGTACGCAGTTCGTTTCCTAGCGTTTTGTTACTTCTGTGTGAGATCGCGATAGCATCGAGTCAACGTCGACGATACCTCTGAAATGGAAGCTGGTCTTAAGCGAACACGAACGTGTCGAATTCATTGAGCGCTTTCAAAAAGGTTTCCATTAAGAAAACAATTCGATTTTCATATTTCGTTGTGCTTGTACTTCATTGTCGATACCAAGGCACTTTTTCATAATGATTTGACAAATAACAATAGCAGTGAATTAACGAGTTAAAAATTATAAACAAGTTAGAGCTAGCCACGAAAGATTCTATTCGACTATTCATATAAACGAACAATATTGTAACTGTAGACTCTCCATAACGTCTCAGCCCATGAAGGGTAAGGATGAAAAAGTCGATGGGTTTAAATCGTATAATATTTATCGAAAGAGAAAAAAAGATTGTCTCGCGTTCGAGAAACGAAAAGTTTATCATTAGGAATATTAATCGACTTTGGATTTATAGCCCGTTTGAAAAAAATAATTCCTTTTTGATCGATCTTAAGCTAGTTTTTATCGGTCTACCGAAGCTACCGCGACAGTGGAGCTGCTTCCTTATCGCGCCATCCCCTCGGTTGTCTACCTGTGCTTCTGTCGTGCCAGCTCCAAACAATAGCCGATATATCCCGTTTATCAGCCGTAAATCAACAGCCATTGGCATTGAAACACGTTCGTCGATCGAATCTCAAGAAAAACTCGACCAACGAACCTCCTTAAGGGGTCTCGACCCCATCGTTTGGCTTACAAATCGCGTCAGTCATTCCCCGTCAGAAAATTCAGCATCCGACTATAAAAAGTAGCGAACGTCGAACAATCCTCGCGAGTTATCCCGTTCGCCGACTAGAAGACACGTTTGATGTCGGTGTAACGGAGATCGGGATACGGGGCTCGTGAGGGTGGACAAGAACGAAGGAGGAGATGGTTGCATTCCGTTGCAGAAGCTCGGATAGAAATGACAGGGCGCGTCGTAAAAGTTAAATTGCAAAGACACTTCCACCCGAAACCTTTTCCCCCCTCGTCGTCGTAGTTGTCGTTCGTTCCGGTGGCGCGAGTTTTTCCATCCCTTGCGCTCGTCCGCCACCCCCTGACCACCCGGTTACACGTGTAAAGCATAGAGACGCGAAGAAAGTAACTCCGAAGCACCCCCGATGCCGCGAATAATAATTCTCGGCTGGCGGATGAACGCAGCCGGTTCCCAAAGTAAACCGATGATAGAAGTTGCCGACTTGGCCTTCGCCTAATGAAATGCAAATTGCAAACGGTAGTGGTGGTCGCGCGTGTCTGTTATTGAAAGAAATGGAATAACAAGCACGAGCTACGTGGCCGATAGTCCGATCGCTCTTTAAAGCAGGAAGAAAGCAAGCGTGTCTTTTCTGATGATCCGACGAGTCGCAGTTTGTCGTGTGGCATAAACGTGGCAGAGTAGGGAAACGGAAGAATCGAGGATCTTGTGAATTTTTATGATTTAGGAGTACAATCGAATTGGATCGCGGCGAGCAGAAAGACACAGGTTTCGTATCTACGCGTACGAGCATCAATCGATTATGAATTTATAGCACGTTTCAAAAGGTAACTTGCATTTGACCGATTTTCGACTGATCTTTGTTGATCTGTCGAAGTTGCTAAAAAGTGGACAGGAGCGGAGAATATTTTTCAATCGATTATTCGATCCTACGTATACGCGTACGTCGGATCGTGCTCTTTCGAACATATTTTGAATAATTTTTAAGGAGCGGTGTAAATGTACGGTGAAACGATCCGACAGATCAGGATTTATCAGGCGGGTACAAGTAGCACAAGAACGATTTTTTGCATTTCGAATGTTTAGCGATGTTTGTTTGACGCGTATCGTGAATAATTTAGTATATAGTTTATTATACGTATTTACACGAGTATATAGAAAAAGATACAAAACGTATAAATGAGAATTTACACGAAAAAAGGAGAAAGCACGAACCACAACCAAAGAAGAACAACGTCTACGTCACATAAAAAAAGCACGATAAAATACCGATGAAGAAATTTTGAATCCCTTGGCATAGGAAAAAAAACGTGCGTTCCCGCGACACAAGGCGTATCGATTAAAAATATACAAGGTGGCAGTGGATTTCGCGATCGTTGGACGCTTCACGGTTAACAAATTATGTCGGCGGCAACAGGAGGAATCCCGCTGAACGGAAGGAGGGCATAGCTAGATAGAGAGATAGAAGAGAAGGAGCTTGGTCGAAGCGGGAAGGAAGAGCGAGAGGGGGTTGAAAAGCGGTGGGTACGAGCGAAAGAGAAGGTGGCGAAGTAAAAGGGTCGAGGCCGCAATGAGCCGAGCTTCCACGCTTCCCCTAATTACATTTTCATACGAACCGTTTTCCCCTTTATTTTCTCCTGCTGTCCTACGACGACCATTTTTCCCGGAGCCAACTCAACTTCCCAGGTTCCCGTTTCCCGTCAACGTGTCTGCCTCTTTCTTCTGTTTCTCTGTTTCTGTCCAATCGTGTTCACCGACTCTCATCCCATTTCCACTTTCTCTCTCTTTCCCTCCGTTCCTCTCACCCTCTGCTTTCCCCGTCCACTGGAAAAACGCTTTAATACGTTTTTGCTGGTCGTCGTTGCTCGTCGCAGAGGAATATGAGAAAGTAGGTGGAAGCGAGAGAAGGAAACAGCAAACAAAGAAGAAAAAGAGATAGAGGTGAAACGAAACAGGGGGGAGGGGGAAAGAGGGAGGAGCGGCAGGTTTCCCGTGGCGGGTCGAAAAGTGCAAGGTGAATTTTTAGTTTGCATCGAGCGGAGCTTGCGATTAAAGTCCAACGAGACCGAAGAAGATCCGAGCTGTTGCAAATTTTTTTCTTTCCCCTTATTCTTTTTCCCTTTTCATTTTCCCTTCTTTCTTTCGTTTTCCTCCTCTTCGTTGCTTTGCCTCCTTTCTCTTTTCCAACGTCCGTGTCCGTTTGTTTGTTTGTTTGTTTGTTTGTTTCTTACAATTTCTTCCCGACAGAGCCGCTCGTTCTTGCGCCCTAAATCGTATTACGTTACCTGCCGAAAGTCTGCGTTCTGCAAAATATCTCGTACAGGTCCTTTTTTCCAGCGAGAAATGTCGGCAGAGTGGATAAAAGCTTGATAATTCGACTGCAGGGAAGAAGGTTTACACGGGTCTTGATTGCTAGGTTGGCTGCGGAAGAAACTTTTTCTGGGTTAACGAAGAAGAGTAGAATTTTAACGAATATCTACATATGTATCTTTGAATATCTTTTCCTACGTTCTGTATATTCCTGGGCAGATTCGCTTGGATGTTTACAAGAACATTAACGGGTTTCACGAAAAGGAATAAAACATTTACATATTTTAATTCGAAAGGAAACACAATGATAAAAGCGAAATCGAGGCTAAATGATTAAAGATGGTAAAGTATGAACCGCGGAGAATTATAGATTTAATGCGCTAATTCTCGTGAAATAGTGATACGTATGCATGTAACTGAAATTAATATCCAATAGCTGCTACCTACGTACGCTTCCATTATTATCCTGAATTCCTTCCTTTTTAATTCTCACGAATGAAAATCGAACGAAACGTAGCTCAGAAATGAAATATATTAACCTTCAGAGTGGATTCACTTTTAAAAGTTCGTTCTCGAAGATATTTTAATTCCTATTAAGCGAAAAAGATTCCTTTAAAACCTGTATGTATGATACTCTGCGAAATAATAAGAATTTTCAGTTTTCGCTTAACTTCTCCAAATCCCGTAATAAGGATCCTCCGGCTTTTTAAAACTGATTAATCCTCTCTACTCGAAACACTTGATCGCTAACCAACAGGTTTACCATCTACCTAATTTCAAATTGAAAATACTTTCCACTATCTCACCATATGGCGATTTAACGCTTTGTTATCTGAAAAAATTTAGAATATTAAACGAGCGTGATTTTTCTCAGCCTCTCGCTTCTACCTTCGTCTCACAAACACGCGACCTCTTCGTCGCCTCGATTCGCCAATGCGAAATACGAATACAAGCGGTTGATCGCGAAAATAGAAATCCTATGGACGACGAAGTTTCACTGTAGATTATCCTTCCATTTCTCAACGATACAGTCGGTCGCGGCGAAATCTTTTTTACGCGACTACCTCGGCGATCCCTTTCCAGATACGTGCCACATTTTCCCTCCGTAAAAATCCATTTTCCGGAGCACGATACGTTCGAAGACGCGGCCCGAGCGGCGCATTACCTCTCCCCCGCTACCTGCTCTTTCCTCTCTCTCTCTCTCTCTCTCTCTCTCTCTCTCTCTCTCTCTCTCTCTCTCTCTCTCTCTCTCTCTCTCTCTCTCTCTCTCTCTCTCTCTCTCTCTCTCTCTCTCTCTCTCTCTCTCTCTCTCTCTTTCTCTCTCTCTCTCTCTTTCTGTGCTCTCTATCCGCTTCGAGATAGTTAAATTCCATCGTTTCACGAACTATCGATCGCGGTCTCCATTACTGCGTTCAAAAGTCGTATTGGCTACACGGAGCATCCGTAATATTTTTTCACTGTTCCGTTATAAGGGGAGATTGCGATTGGAACGAGCGCCTTTTCATTCTCAGACTTCGACTTAAATCGTACTGGATGATCGCTATGGATGAACTGCGAACAGACTGCCAGAAACGTTTCTGCCCATTTGCTCTCGTATTATACGAAACTGAAATACGTCTGTGCCGAGAAACGGCGGGACGTTGGACGAACGTTCATGCGTTTGTGAAATATTTGATGGTTCGAGAACGTACAACTATATGAAACATTCAGATTGAAGAAAGTAGGCGATGGTGGATGAAACGAATTTACGTTTAAGTTCTATTCGTTTGGTTATGTTCGTAAGGATACGGAATTGCACGAACCTTTGCAGTCTGCGGTTATTACAAGAAATTCTAATTCCGAGCTGTTAGGTGATCCCATAAGTTCGTGCCGTTTTTCGAGCGGTTATATATGTTATTTTTTTTAAACACCTATGAATCGTTGTCTTAGGTATTTTCAGAACATTTGACGTCTCTTGAACTGTCAAACTTCGTGATTTTTCAAGGAGATCCGGAATTTTATCTTCGTCTGTCTGAGGAGGACGCCCGGACCGTTCCTCGTCTTCTAAACAGAAATTCCCAGCTCTAAAACGTTGGAACCACTTCCTACAGGTGCCAGATGAAAGCGCATTTTCTCCGTAAACAGCACATATGTTTTTCGTGGCAATTGTTACAGAACTTCCTTTCCGAAATTCATACTGTTATTTTTTTTAAACACCTATGAATCGTTGTCTTAGGTATTTTCAGAACATTTGACGTCTCTTGAACCGTCAAACTTCGTGATTTTTCAACAAGATCCCCAATTTTATCTTTGTCTGTCTGAGGAGGAAGCCCGGAGCGTTCCTCGTCTTCTAAACAGAAATTCCCAGCTCTAAAACGTTGGAACCACTTCCTACAGGTGCCAGATGAAAGCGCATTTTCTCCGTAAACAGCACATATGTTTTTCGTGGCAATTGTTACAGAACTTCCTTTCCGAAATTCATACAACACGAGATGTCGAAAATGGATACGCATTTCACTCGTGATTTTTTACTGTTAGAAGTCACTGTGTTCGCTATATTACGATCTTATACCCACGAAAATCTGCTCTAGCCTGTTCTCGATCAGCTAAGCTCGAGTGCATTGGTCCCTTATCGCCGTATGTTTATAAATCGACACGTGAAATGTATGCACAACAGTCGGCACGAACTTATGGGATCACCTAATACATGCACTTTTGTTATGACTGTTTAACGAGAAGCATCTATTATCGACTTTTATTCGAATTTTCTTTCTATTTTATAATCAGAGATTTACGTAAGATACGTTAACGCTGTTTCGTGGAAGAGAATTGGCACACTCTGTACATCCACGGGAAACTTTATTGCCATTTGTGTAGAAATGTTCAGAATCGTTGGAAATAAATATTTATGAGAAGAATCTAATTGGACGATCAATTATTTCATGGATTGCTGGAAATGAAGGTTTTAGCATACTCGTAGTTTTCATAGAGAGGAGTAAAAATTGTATAATCGACGTAAATTACGAAGTCAATTTTCTCCGACGTGAAATCTGCTTTTATATTTACGAATGTTTGACGTCATGCGCGAGTCTCTTCTCGATGTAGACGGAAAGATCGACTTGAGTTTCTTCTCGCAAGAACTCTTAACCACCAATCGGTATCTTCAATCATAGATAAATCGCTTTTTACCTCGCCAACTCGCTTTCAGCTCTCGATTTATTTTGATAGAAAAATTTCTACGACCATTCGAATTTATTCCCTCTTCGTTCAGAATTCGAATGGCCGATACTTATTTTCGATTCTTTATCTTACATTTATATCTCAAATCTCTCGTCCAATTTCTACTTTTATTTAATCAACCCAGGAAACGATCTTGCAATCGGAAAAATTATTTCCAAATTCTTATTTAATTCAAGAGCTTAAGTTCGTCGCTTTCCGTTTATCGAACAACCGCGATATTTCAAACTATCTTACTCGTCAAACTAGCTAACCATAATCTCGCCTAATATTCTATAATTCATTTGCACCCGTCAACCATTCTCTCTTCATCCTCGTTCTTTGCTTACCGTAATACTACAATAAAAAAAAAAGATCATCTTTTTTATTCGTTGCATTGTTCCCACTCCAACCTACCGCGTTTCTCTCGATAAAACGGCACAGAAACGTTTCGATTTTACGCGAATGTCAGTTTTATTCCATTCTCGCTCCTTCCATTCCGTCAAGGATAATAGCTTTAATACGTATCCAGTCGTGTTCACGGTGCAAGACGCGAAAGCAGTTGTCTCGTAAAAATTGCAAGACCTACGATACTAACCGTGGCCAACCCCTCGACAACGTTTCTCTCGCCCCTTTTTCCGCCGCTAGAAAAAAGCGCAATGTTACTTATCGATCTGTGTTGCCTTTTCAATGTTTCCCTTTTAATTTCGTCCGAGAAACGAGCTCGTGGCTGCGGTATTATTAAGTATCGAGTAAAGTGGTTTCTGGGTGGGATTAATTTTGCAGCAGGGACCCTTCTCTTGACCATCTTCAGGGTGGCTGCGATGATTATATGACGGATAGGATCGATCGTCGCTTCAATCGAGGCGGAAAGGATGAATAAGCCGATCTGTGTGAGTCATCGAACGTGGTTAGATGGAAAGTGGAGCGAGTTTAACGCCTGTATTACTGTCATTTAGAGATACGTATTCGTATATATCTTCGTCTATACGGCTATTAAGGATAATCACGTTGGTCTCGTGTAAGAGGTAACGATCGATCCGGATTATTAGAGAAACTACTGGTCGATCGAAATTTTGCATTTGTGCGTTGTAGCAGATCGAAATGGATCTTTACGATGATGGGGAGAAGTTCGTGGAAGTTAGTTGCAGGAGTTATAGAAAAGCGACAAGTTGACGATTCGGAAGCTTGGCGGGAAAAGGGTTCGGTAAATAAAATAAGCAATTTTGCAGATTACGCTTTTAATTTGTTTTTAATGTTAGCTACGTTCGGTTAATAATCGTAATGGCTGGTAAAGTTCAAAATTCGACTGATCGACTAAAAAAATACACAAAAAATTTACATTTAGCATACGTGGTATAAATGTGCACGCACTTACACGAGTTGTTCTATGGAATAACTGTAGTTCTAAGGAGATGTAGGAAGCTCTTTTGTAGAAAGCTGCTCGATTACTCGTTGAGAGCTATGACTTATTCCGATCGAAAAGCTTTGAGATGAATTAAGCAAGAAATTTATTTTACACTGTGCGAGAAGTCTGCCAAAAATCTGAATTTATTCTGCGGAATCATCCGATTCTTATCTTGAATCTGACTTATTAGAACGAACACGGTAGGAAACGCGAACAAAATGTGCTATGATCAAATATAACAAAATTGGTAAAAGCTGCTTTAATGAAATTTCATATTTTAATACTAAATTCTGATTTAACGATATCAACGTTGTTAGTTTTGTAGGAATGTTTATTATAAATTAACAGAAAAGACAGTATGATAAACACGATATTGTTACACTCTCACAAAATCGAATATAATAACGCGCTTCACGAATTCGCTTATCACTATTTCTACGTCACAGCAACACGTTGAACATCTCTCGACCACGATTAATTCAACTCTGACAGCATTACCACGCTCATTTTTCCTTTAACAAACCTTAGTAGCGCTCGCAACACTCCTTGACAACATTAACATATCTTAACAACGTTTATAAACGATCAGCCACGTCTTTCACTAACGTCACACCATCCCACACTTTTGTACGTACAGAACCTAATCTATGAACAATTATACATGCGACACAAATCAAACGCTTTTCATTGTTTTTATTTTCTAGTTAGTCGATTAACTGTCCTATTACAAACGCATCAATTCTACGATTCCACAGAAGTTGGAATTCTTTGCGGTTTTCACTTGTTAACAACCTTCGAAACGTTCAATTGTATTATATTTGCGTGACGAAGGAAGATAATAACTGTCAGTTTGATTAATTTATAATGAAAAACGATGTTTTACACGTGAAATTCGCAGTACCCTGATACGTCACAACTATAAAATTTACTCTACGATCCACGAGCTAATTCGAAGTTATTTACTCAGTTTTCCTTCTCATGTGTATTTTACAACAGTCGTATTTATCGTTCACGATTATTTAATCGACTCCGTTTTATTCGCAAAGAATATCCACGATCTTCGTCATCGCTTTTACATATCAATCCCCTGTCTGAGACTTTAAAATGTGTTGTTTAAATGTTCATTACAGGCACACATATAAAAAGTTGTACTTTTTCCAAAATCTTTTTTACACGTCGTCTAGCAAACTGATTGTACCAACTTCACAAAAAAAAAAAAAAAAAATTAAAAAAAAAAAAAAAAAAAAAATAAAATAAAAAATAAAAAAAAAAAAAAAAAAAAAATAAAACCAAAAAAAAAAAAAAAAAAAAAAATAGAAAGAAAAAAAGACTATACTTATAGCGTTAAGAAAGAAATCAGGCGACGCAAGTGAAAAGTAATCGAGCGAAATTGACGCAGTTCTTACATTTGATTATCTATTTTTTGGTTATATAAAATTGTAGACTCGTTGACAATCACCTGTTGCAGCCAGCCAGCTTTTCAATTCCCGGTTCGTATTATATTTCGAGTTTGTTAAAATTTTCAAATAAATGCGACGAGCAGAAGCCCTAATATTTGTAATCGATAGCGTACGTGCACGACAGTTTATTTGCTTTCAACTTGGTAAAATTATATCGTAAAAAAAAATTGTATAGCGTCGTAGTTGTAGAATTTTTACGTAGACACGATATCGGCAATCTGTTTGATAAAGTTTCCCATTGCTTACAGAGCTAACTTGAACGCCAACTATTACAAGCGAATGGCGGTACACTTTGTAGTAGATGGTGAGGGATATGGTACAGTGTACCGTGAACATTGTGAATATGTCATCAAATTTAATTTGACTCGAGCGCAACCAGCAGTCGCTTCCAGCAGTAGCTAAGGAGAAATTTTAACAACGTGTGCAAACAGAATATTATAAATGGTAAAAGAACCATTTACTCGAGACGGTTATGGAAAGGAAATAACATTCCAACTTCCTGCGTCAAACTGCGAATGAACTACGAACCGAAATAAAGAAACAATTGTGTAACAATAACGGATCTTACGTATCTATGATATTTTTCCCGGATTTGTCATATCTATAATTTACAATCTTCTTTTTAGTAGATATTCCTGGTATTCGAAAAATTTGATCTTAACGTCGTACAAAAAGATATCTCGTTTTTTAAAACTATTCTGCAAGTTACGTGCTGAATCGAAACTCGATAAATTTGACAATTGGCTGGTTGTTGAAACTAATTAGAATTAACTTTCTTTAAATAATAGTCTGTTAGGTTAATAAATACAGAGCGAAGTGGCAATCGTAGTACAATCGAGCAGGGGATGATTCTACTTGAAAGAAGAAGAAAAAAGTTTGGTACAACGTTTCTTCATCTTCGTCCTCGGAAAATCTAGCTTGAAGATTTGACAAATATACTTGAATTCCGCTAATTCCGCATTGAACGAGAGTAAATAATCGAGAGATTAAATAAACAAAATTTGAGAAGAAGGCAAAATGTAGAATAAAAATTGTCCATAAGATGGTTCATTTTTTAGAAAAATAGATCTAAACATGTATCGTGCGCGCACGTGTACACGCCAGACCGGTTCGTTTTTAATTAAACACGTTGAAACTTTATTTCTTTGAAAATGAGGCTTTCAACGGGAAAATTTTATTTTACATTCTTTATTTATTTTCGCATGTATAATAACCTGCTGCTGATTGTTCGCTCATAACCAGTTGGTACTTAGTCGAGTCAACGTATACTTGACAAATTTTTAAACTCGATTTTCTCAGAAACGAAGCGTCACACGGAAAATTTGTATTATACATTTTCGACTTATTTTTCCACGTAGTCTCGCCCCACGCTCGATTGTGCTACGACTACCGCCCCACTCCCTCTATATGATGCGTTATATCGTTGGAAAAAATCAAAGCTTAAAAGTATCCAACCCCATCGACATTTTTCTTTAATTTCGATTCGAACATTTTTACAAATTTTCTTTGTCGATTTCTCATTTATAAACATCGTCATATAAACTTTCCAAATAATCTTTCAACGAGTTTTACGGAATCCCTGTAGAATTTCGACATCAATTAGCAACGTTTCTATCAAAAGCATTGCAATCTGCACTTTTAATAAATTTCCCACGGCGAACTAGATTATACGACAACTCCGAAATTTCAAATTTACTTTCCGAGATATTTTTTCGATCCGAAGGCTGCAATTGGAAGGGTCAGAAATAACGCGATAACATTGTTGTCGTTCGGTGCTCGCTGGTCAAAACGATCGATCGAATAACCCAAAGAGGCATCGCGAACGGCCGGTACTTTGAACACAGTCACTGCCTTGACTTCAGCGAAGTTAACGCGGCTAAATGCAGAGATAGGGGGAGAAAGAATGGCCGACCGTTGGGAAACTTTTCGTCGCTTGTTTTGCTCGTTCGCGTTTCCTTAAGAATCGGATCCGGGAAAAGGGAGCCAGAGAGAAGGGTCAATCCTGGTTGCTCGAGCAGAGAAACTCGTCTACAAATTTTAAAGAACCGACCCGCCTTCTCGATCGTCGAATTCCACGTATTGGCCGTATTACTGGTGTTGGTGTATCTCGTGCTTCCGGTCATTCCGAATGCACCCTTCGATCAAAATTTCGTAAGCAAATTTGCAAAACGGAAATTCGTGCTCCGTTACATTTTTAAAGAAACACAGCGTGTATCTCTGTTTTTGAGCAATTTTCTTTTTTAATTCGTGGCTAGTAGATCAACGAACCTTTTTGTCAATTGCAGAGATTACCGGTGCGCGTTAATCATCAGCTTTACATCGATCGCGATCTCTGCAAGATCTTTTTTGTATTTTTCGAAATTTTTCCTGGATACGATCGGCTTGACTAGAAGCGGAGATTAAAATACTAATATAAATGTTGTAATATACAGAATAAGTTATATTGGTTATTTGTCATGAATGGGAAAAGTATCAATGACTTTGAAAGTCGCAATTGTTTATCGTTATATTTTTCCTATAAAATTAGAACGCTTCTTCTGCCTTGCGTTTCTTTGTCAAAATCAAATATCTCGAATGGCTAGATCAACGCGCAGTCCTATGCGAAAGGAAAGAGAATTTGGCAAAATTACTGATTCTAACGTCGAACGAAAATTCTATATCGATTATCGAGAGAAAGATAAGAAGAGGAAGACAAGCAAAAGTAACAGACAAACGAAACGAAACGATCGAGGCAGGATCATGATCGTAAATTCTAAATGAAAGGGCAGAGGAAATTTAAAACTATACAAAATTCTATATTCGATCGCGGACTAAATGCCAAACAAATGTTCGCAGCTAATTAACCTTCCCTTTCCTCCAGTTAATTCTATACCCTCGTGTCAAAGTGGTCATGTTCCATCGTTTAACTTCGCTAAACTTATCGGGTTGACCAATGGAAGGGGAACGAGAGAGAAGAAACGGACGAGGGAAAAAGAAGAAGAAACGAGGAAAGAGGTAGAGAATGGGAATGGGTGGAAAACCTTCGATTCTTCTTTTGCGCTCGTGCGTTTGTTTACATTGGACCCAAAAGGAGAAGAGTGGTTACGGGATGGGGCAACGGGAGTTGGAGTAAACCGAAGGGGATGAGGTAGAGGAGAAGGTGAGCGCCAGGGAAAAATACGCGGAACATTGTATACGTAAGAGAGGAAGAGGTGGTGAGTGTATAGAGGGGTTGGGCGGAAAGGAGAAACTCGTAGGGGTTGGGTGAAAGAGACAGTGAAGCGGGTGAGAGGGATGGAAGGGCAAGCGGAAAAGGGAGATTGGGGAGGAAGGAAAAAAGGATTCGAGGATTCTCGAGACGAAGAGTCGAGTGGTTGGGTGGTCGAATAATAGAGCTGCCCTTAATACCGTCATCCTCGCTATGCTGGGTTAAACGAGGGAAGAAGCCGGCGCGGCGGAGAAAGCGGTTCAGGTTAGACCTCTCCTGTCTCTGTCTCTGTCTCGTCTCTGTCTTTTCGAAGAGAATCGCAAAGTGTGGAAGAAGACGGATATATAGACGAAGGAAGAAAGGAGAAACGAAGGAAAACGGCGAGAAGGGAAACAAAGAGAATATATACATATATATATAGAGAAAGAGAAAGACAAAGACAGAGAGAGAGAGAGAGAGAGAGAGAAAGAAGAGAATCGTGGTCGCTGGTGGTTCGTGCCGCAAGGGGGCGGATTGGGGAAGGAGGACAGAATAGAAGGGATGATAACATTTGTATCATATTTAACGCTAGAACGAGCAGGTTAAGGGGAGGAAGACACTCTCCACCTCCTTCGTCTCCTTCTTTTACCTTTCTCTCCGTCTTCTACTCCTTCTCTTTTAACCCTCCGCCCTACCCCTTTTCCTCGACCTCTTCGTTTTCTTCCTCCTCCTCCTCCTCCTTCTCCTCCTCTACTTCCTCCTTCCTCTACTTCATTCTCCTCCATCCTACTCAACCACCTTCCTCCATCTTTGAGCGCCCTCCACCGGCCGAGTAATACCACTGAAATCAATACCACCACACTGGGCTTCTATTTACACACGCTCATCGTCCGTACACAAATTTATTGCGTGTCCCTAGTAGCTGGAACCGCTATTCCGCTCTCTCCTCCGCCGGAAATGGTTCGCGACGAAGTCACCGTTCCGAGCTGAAACACAACGTCGAGCTCGGCTGATTTGCTCCGAACGAAGATCAGCCCGTTGAATTTCCGCGATGTCGCTGTCATTGCGACCTGATGTCGTATTCTGTTCGAGGAATGCGAATGACGACTCTCCTTTTCGTAGAAATCCTTTGAAGGATGACTTTATATTTATAATCTACTTTATATCTTCCTCTGTAGAAGAACGTATCGCGAGAGCAAAAATCTTGCTTTCGATTACTTGAAGTTTAGAGTTTGCCAAATGAAAGGTGAGATTGTCTTTTACGCTGTAATTGTGAACAAAATTGTCCCTCTTCCTTCAGTGTCGCGGTATAAAGTTGACGCAGATTATTACAAAATTATTAAAATTCTATGGAAAGTATACTAGCGTTTGCAAAGTTAGATTGTAAAAATGTTATTCAACGTAGCAATTACGCGTAATAAAATTATGTTCTTGTTGGTCTATATCCATCGTATTTCACGATTACTTTAAACAATTTTGGCAATTATACCACTGCATTTTTTGATAGCACAGTTTATGATACTACAGGTCAGATTCAGATTCAGGTAAACTTCTCAGAACTCTCTACTTTATTCGTCATTTTCGTGTAACTCTTTCAAATAATTTAACAAATTTCTAACATATCTTTTGAATCGTTATCTTATAAAATTCTAGCCGATTTTTATGTACATATCTGTATAACTAATAGTTAACTAACAGCTGTTATAAATAATAGTTGTGAACGAAGTTAATATCTAGGTACATACTTTCAATTAGATACTTGCTACTACTTTTAAAGCAGCTGAATTGTTTTCGTGTTAAGACGGATATATAGACGAAGGAAGAAAGGAGAAACGAAGGAAAACGGCGAGAAGGGAAACAAAGAGAATATATACATATATATATAGAGAAAGAGAAAGACAAAGACAGAGAGAGAGAGAGAGAGAGAGAGAAAGAAGAGAATCGTGGTCGCTGGTGGTTCGTGCCGCAAGGGGGCGGATTGGGGAAGGAGGACAGAATAGAAGGGATGATAACATTTGTATCATATTTAACGCTAGAACGAGCAGGTTAAGGGGAGGAAGACACTCTCCACCTCCTTCGTCTCCTTCTTTTACCTTTCTCTCCGTCTTCTACTCCTTCTCTTTTAACCCTCCGCCCTACCCCTTTTCCTCGACCTCTTCGTTTTCTTCCTCCTCCTCCTCCTCCTTCTCCTCCTCTACTTCCTCCTTCCTCTACTTCATTCTCCTCCATCCTACTCAACCACCTTCCTCCATCTTTGAGCGCCCTCCACCGGCCGAGTAATACCACTGAAATCAATACCACCACACTGGGCTTCTATTTACACACGCTCATCGTCCGTACACAAATTTATTGCGTGTCCCTAGTAGCTGGAACCGCTATTCCGCTCTCTCCTCCGCCGGAAATGGTTCGCGACGAAGTCACCGTTCCGAGCTGAAACACAACGTCGAGCTCGGCTGATTTGCTCCGAACGAAGATCAGCCCGTTGAATTTCCGCGATGTCGCTGTCATTGCGACCTGATGTCGTATTCTGTTCGAGGAATGCGAATGACGACTCTCCTTTTCGTAGAAATCCTTTGAAGGATGACTTTATATTTATAATCTACTTTATATCTTCCTCTGTAGAAGAACGTATCGCGAGAGCAAAAATCTTGCTTTCGATTACTTGAAGTTTAGAGTTTGCCAAATGAAAGGTGAGATTGTCTTTTACGCTGTAATTGTGAACAAAATTGTCCCTCTTCCTTCAGTGTCGCGGTATAAAGTTGACGCAGATTATTACAAAATTATTAAAATTCTATGGAAAGTATACTAGCGTTTGCAAAGTTAGATTGTAAAAATGTTATTCAACGTAGCAATTACGCGTAATAAAATTATGTTCTTGTTGGTCTATATCCATCGTATTTCACGATTACTTTAAACAATTTTGGCAATTATACCACTGCATTTTTTGATAGCACAGTTTATGATACTACAGGTCAGATTCAGATTCAGGTAAACTTCTCAGAACTCTCTACTTTATTCGTCATTTTCGTGTAACTCTTTCAAATAATTTAACAAATTTCTAACATATCTTTTGAATCGTTATCTTATAAAATTCTAGCCGATTTTTATGTACATATCTGTATAACTAATAGTTAACTAACAGCTGTTATAAATAATAGTTGTGAACGAAGTTAATATCTAGGTACATACTTTCAATTAGATACTTGCTACTACTTTTAAAGCAGCTGAATTGTTTTCGTGTTAGATCGAAGTTATTGTGTGAATTTTACCGCGATGTCTTTTTTTTTTTTTTCGTTTTGTTTGATAAAATTTCGCTGCAGCGCAGGTCGCGTTAATACTCCTACAACTGTAATTCATGTGACCATTAGCAGCGTTAATTTTTTACTGACCACAAGTCGGTATTACTTTCCCCGCGATCGCAACTCGCATGACCACAAGTCGTACTAATTTCCTTCGTAGCTACGATCAATTCCGGCGCGAGTCTCGCTAATTTGCGTATAGCTACGACTACAGGAATTCGTTCGCAAACCGCAAATTTTCCTGTAAGCAAATCGCACGTCAATTTACTCCATAACCGGAACTTCGATGCCTCTCCAAGTGCATGGAGCAAATTACGTACTACCTTCTACGCTAATCACACGAATAGTATCGTAGCATTTTTCTAAACTAGCTTTATTTTTCATTACAATTTTATAATCTTTACGTCGACTTCTCGCTTTTTATAATCTTTATATACGTATTATATCTAGTAAAATTAATGACAATAACGAGACAAAGAAAGTTTACGTTTTCCTTGACTCGCGTGAGATACAAAATTTCAATTTCACTAGGACTAATCGTTCTTTCAACGTTTCACGTGAATATTTTTTCACGTAGAACGACTAAAAATAAAATAAATTATTTTTGAAAATGACAACGTGATTTCGCGCTCGCCATCCATATACAGATGCGCCAGTTACGATAAATAGTAACTAGAAGATAGATTTAATCCATAGGTTTAAGATATTCTTTTTTTTTATCCCTAGTCCATGTAAAAAAAATGCAATAAAGGTTTCTCAGCTCAGAACAGTGTGATAAATTTATCCAAGGAATAAAATAATAGCTATTCTGATCCTATCTCTAAATACAGAAATAACAATAATTATTATGTAAAAAAAAGAAAGAAAAAAGGAAGGAAGTGTCTCCCTTCGAACGTGATGCTTTTTGAACCATTCGTCATCTTCCTTTCATATTTTTCTCTAACTGCATTGATATCGGAACCTCGAACAATTGTACGAACCAGCCTGTATAAAGCACACAATGTAGGTACGTACGATTCCATGTAAAAACACACACATGACCTTCGTGTGTTCTACGCATCTACTGTTTAAAAAAACTAGTCGTCTTAAATTATATCCCCTCGAAGCTACTCGCCTTTTCTCGACCTTACGTTTTTCATTTGAAATCGCTACTTAATTACGTCATTAAGATGTAAGTGGTTCCAGATACTTGCTGCTGTATAACCATAAAAGGCTCCTTTAAGCGTTCGCGCACTTTTCTCAGTGGCGGTGCACGCACGAAAGTCACAGACGAACAACACGATAGTCAGATAACTATTATTTTATTGACTTTCTGATTTTAATGCCTCGCCCTATGATTATACGGCAGAATTTTAATAGAAGATCATTGAAAATGAATACAATCTATGTCGGGTTCGAAGTTACGAGCGTGTTTCAAAGATAGCTGATTAATCATTGCAGTTTCATAAGTACCGAGGATATAATTACCGAGACAAACGATATCTCGATATTTGAAAAATTTACAAAATAATGAGAAAACAGGCGAATTAAACAACTCGAAAATCGAATAAAGGGACAATTTCTTGGTAACGCGTGATCGATCGATTAGCAACCTATCGAATTTTAAAACTACTTTGGAAAATGTCGCTTCTCACGTTCCTCTCCTATATAGTCTTCGTACGTATCCGATGATGAGATGCGCGAAGAAATTCCTCTAAATCGTGCAGCACATAGCGAATTCTGCGGGATAATTCTCTTTTTTCTCTCAAGTAGTCTTGGTAAATGATTTTCAGAAGCAGGAACGCACACAGGTGGTTCTCCACGTCGATAAACCGTGCATGTACACAAACACCTTCGACACGAATACACGGTATATACCGTATGTGTGTACCGCGTATGTGTGTGTGTATATATATTATATATATATATTATATATATATATATGGTCTAGCAGACGCATAATGGATGGATGGGCGTTGTACACGATATTACGTCATTAGGAAGGCAATACTATCGTATGCGCCGCTTTGAACGCGTTGTACGAGGCTCATAAGGCGAGCGGGGCATTACAAAGAACGTGCAACTAGCTACCGGCAAGCTCTACGATAATTAGGATATGAACCACAAAACGTTGTTGAATTATTAATCGTCCCTTGACACCTAATCCGTCTTCTTTCGGTGCATCCTCTTGACCCTGCTCGACCTCCATCTGGAACTAACGTTCTAAATCGTTTTATGGCTACTCTCGCGGAGAAAGAACTAGTAACGAGATACCACGGTACGGTTCAGTTTCGCTCTTTAATCCGATTAAATTGATTAGTTAGGATCGTTTACTCTCTGCGAGCGATGAGATGGAAGAAAAATATGGAAGAAACGGTTTTAGCGTGATGTACTTACTGGGATCTAGCTTTCGCTATAATTCTACGTGTTTTATTCAACCCTTTCGTGGAGTAACGCAGCCACGTGAAACGTGGGTGGGATCTTTAAAATATCTGCTTTCGGCGTCATCGTCAAAATGTCACTTCGAAGATAGAAAAATAATTGACGCGAAACTAGATTTTGCAAGCAATCAGGCTCAATATTCAAAACTAAATAGAAGGATAATTTTCGTAATATCAATTGGAAGGATATTCGATATTTTGAAAATAATTCTCTCGTAGAAGAACGAAACATATTGAACGTTCTTGCCGTGTAATCTTCGATCGTGTGTAACAGATTTTACTGGAGAAGCGAAACTTCCTATCTCTGTCGTTGTTTGTGACTTCATCGAGGCTAACGATAAGCGAAACAGAGAAAAAGTTTGAAATCTCGCGAGAAGTTTCAGATTTTCTGAAAATCGACTTCGTTTATGCACGTTCGCGTGCGTAACTCTACAAGAAGTTTCCGTGAAAATGAAATGCCTCTCGGTGCATAATTCCTCTTCTTTCTAGCCTTTATTTATAGTTCGGTTAAGCGCACGCCTATCGTAGAATGTTAATGCGATGATAAATATATTACAAAAAGTTGGCAACTGACGTGGCTGCGGCAGCTTTTTTAAACTTTAAATCATTACTTCTTCGGGCTTTCCAACGCTAACTTTCCATCCACTATCTCGAAAATTTAAACAGCCACGTAATTCTAAATAAAACCATGGAATTTATTACGCGAAGACAGACAATTCGACTCCTTACGCTCGCAATCATTTTTCTACAAAATCTAATTTGCGATTACAGTTGGCCCGGTGTTGAAATATCCATTTTTTAAACACAGGCCAACGAGTGCTACAAATGCGTTAAAATCGAACTGCAAACAAGGAAGATTTTTTCAAACATAAATCATGCGAGTCCTATTTTCCACGTTAGAACAGACAGAAGGGTAAACACGAGCAATTTGTCTCGCGATCGATCTAATCCACCGCTATCCCTGTTACTCGGTTACATACTACCGATCTAATCTACCCATCGATAACAATAAAACGACAACGTGCTGAAACGAAAGCGGTCGAACGTACACGCGACAAACTCGCGATGTATCCCTCGCGATCTTTAATACGACGTAAGCTTAAAAACGAAATAAAATAACGAACAAAAGGAAACGTCTTGAACGTAACAAATTAAAAACCTGTTTGAGGGGCACCATACCGTTGGAGTCATCTTTTCGTTCCTAATTTAGTTTTATCGCTAACACGACCGAAAAATCTCGTTTGCCAATTGTTAACGACGCTAATTTTTAAGTACGTAACTTAAGTAATTGTTAAGTACGCTGTTTCGGATTTTCTGTTAAGGAAAGACGCAATACGAAAATTAGGACGAATTTTGCCAAAAATAAATACATTTATCGTTCGATCGGTCAGTAACATCGTTAGAGTCATTTGTACGCAATATCGAGCGTGTAATGGTCGATGGTTGAATTTATAGGCAAATGGTATAAATACGAGGATAAGGTGGCAAAAGCTTTTGAGTAGCAGGCGGCAGTTGTAACGTTTTGTTGGCGTAACACACGAGCAACAGCCGCGTGCCCTGTTTCGAGCTCGTTACAACTAACGGGGTGGTTGTGACCCGGGAACGAGCTGCTTGTAGAAACTGAGCGATAACTGGTAAATAAACGATGAAAGATACGTGAATTACAAATTGCACTTTCCTAGCCGTGCACGTTATTTACCATTCCTCTGGTATTCGGTGTGTTGTTTATCGTCTTACGTGGAACACCGTTCATACGCGTATCGCTGTGTTCGCGATCGCTACGTTACACGTTAGGTATGTTACGTGCGCGATATTCGAGTTGTGCGCGTCCCAGGCTTTTAAAATATACACGGTTTAATTTTGGCTGGATTTTAAGGTTATTACCCGGGGAATTTCGATCGCGGGCTGAATTTTTTCGCCGCGATTCGAGCATCGAATAGTTTATCGAGTATCCGGTGTATCGCGAATGAGCTCGACAAAGTTAGGAAAATTGAAACGCCGGCTAAGAATGAAAGTATAAGCTCGGATATATATGAAGTGTCGCAAATAAGCTTGAAGAGGGAAAAACGAACCGCTAAAAAATTAGAGTACAGCCAATTAACGAGACGCAGTTACATCTCGTTTCGAGGAACGTTTCAACGCGGGGAAGAACATTTTTTAGCGTGAAGTAAAAGTGAAAAACCGTGCGTCGTATCGACTGCCATTCTTCCGTACCACGTCTCTCTGGAATTTAAAACATTTTTTTTAACCATAGAAAATCACGATTGCGTCGGCAACGAGTGAAAGAACGCGGCAGGCTCAATTAGGCGGCTTCAGGGCTGCTGCTGTATTCGGAACGACGAGTTGCCAGTGTTGCGGGTATCGGAAATCACCGCGGTTTTAAACCGTTATACGACGAAATCGGGTGCCAACGACGCTAGAAACTCGAAAATAACGGACAAACAAATGATAAAAGATACACGAGTGAGAAATTGTACTTCCGTATGCGGTACATTATCCACGGCTTTCGATAATATATTAGCCGAAGCCTCTAGCCTTCTGTTTATCCGTGTTCCTCCATGTTAGTGGATTCTCTCCTTGCTTCCCTATGCCTGTGGCTGACTGTTTGCGTAGTCTCTTTTTCGAAGCAAATGGAAGATATACTGGGTAATGGAGTAAACAGTGACAAGCGGTATTACTGATTTGATGCAGAGCATGTTGCGTAATGCGGCCTGTAGGCTGCAGGATTGTTTTAGATACCATATTGAACGTATACGATAATCGAGACGCTGAAAGAATTTTCTTTAACGGAGAAAATATACCGATATTATTTTCGCTACACTCGTTACAGCACAATATAATAATATTTGGAGGCCAAGTATTTCTTATCATATTTATTTATTTAAAAGAAATTATCTTATTTAATGTTAACGTATAGGTATTTGCGAGTAGTTACGTTAGAAAGGAAAGTATTTATGCGATTGTCAATTATTTTTCGTAACTTGTCCCGATTATGTGAGAAGGTAATGTCATTAAAATCGACAACACGTCGCAACTTATTTTGGAAAAGTCACGTCGTGGTGACGTTTACAGTAACGAAGCGTTAGAGGACCCTTTAACCAGAAATAAAAAATATCGTTATCAGCGTCGATCGGCTTAAAATACGCACTAGAATCATTATCTATCTGTGCCGCTTGACGTACGCAAATCGCACTCGAGTCGTCCCGTAAACCACGTTTCAACCAGACAAGACGATCTACGTAGACAGATAGTCGATCCCTAACCGACGCACAGCGCAAAATTAACGTTCTCTTAATCATTTCATCATCAACATTTGTAATACCTATATGTATACGAAACTATACTAATCTAAATTCACGTCGTGACAACGTTAATTGCGTCGTAGAGAGCGGAGCAGAAAGATCGAAGGGAAACGTTACGCGATGTACCAAGGAAAAGCAATCGTCGTTACGACGAGCGACAAAGATCGACGACAGTGGCGCTGGGTCTCGTCAGCGACGAGCATAGCGAGATCCAGAATTGACAAACGATCGGTCGAATTTTCCACGCTCCGCGTGTACGGCCACCAGCCACACACATAGAATCTTGATTGCGAAAATACCCTGAAACCGCGCGACCAAGCAAAGCGCATTTACATCCCCTCTTTCTCCACCCTCCGCCTCCTATTCCATCAGAAACGCGCGGCGCGGCGTGGCATGGCGCGACGTGGCGTGGCTTACACGTTCGCAAACGCGAGCTTTCTATCCGGTACGCGCACTCGTCGAACGCCTGGCCATTAAGTTGCTGGTGCAATCAGAACGTTTCGAGAGAGGCAGCGAGCTTGCACGAGTGTCAAGATTAATAATATGTCTCTGAAGATGCATCTGCTAGTCAGACGCATCGTAAATGTAGGTCGAACTCTCTCTCTCTCTCTCTCTCTCTCTCTCTCTCTCTCTATCTCTCTCTCTCTTTCTCTCTCGATGGTTCTCGCGTTGGATTCGTCGAAAATATATTCGCGGCTTTGATCGTTAACGTATCGCACCAATGGCTGGAATTACAGCGTGCATCGATATGTATCGCGACGCTGTTGCCCCTAATCGCGAATGGACACGGTCTTCCTCTATATCCTTTCACAGACACGTAATTTTTCTGCTTTCAGGACAGCGACGCAGAGAAGAGCGATCAGGACTTGGTGGTGGATGTCGCGAACGAGGTCAGTTCATCTTCCCACAGTGAAACGGATTCCATATTTTTATTAGCGAGTTCATTGGTCAAAAGCTATTTGCAAGTATGCACAAACTACGGATGAAAATGAAGGATGTTCGTTCGATTGAGGTTGGGGACGATCACGGTGTCGGTTTGTGATGGGTACTGGCGGATATTCCTTTGTCGTAGGAGCTTGTATCGTTGATTGAAAAGACGTGTCCAAGTGATTTTTCTGATGTTCGATTCCTTCGTTTCCTTGATATTGTATTAAGTATAAATCGTGATTGTGTTTTTTACTTGTCTTTCTCAGTTTTACGTTTTGTCATCGTAGGCTGTAACTTCGATCTAAACGGAGAAGATATTTCTTTCGACTAACTAAATGCAACAGAATTGCGCTTAGAATCAAACGAAGGAATGAAATTACAACAAAATTATCGTTGGTTGAAAACGAAGGAGGATACGATACGAGAAAATTAGAGGAAGATCATTTTATAAGTTAGTTTGAAACTTGGAAAGTTTCAAAATTCTTTATTCGAATATCTGGAACTGTGAAAGCTTACTCTTCGTATTTATCGATTGCTTACGTAAAATATTTCCAAGTATTTTAAATTGGTAGTCTACGTCTAAGAACGGATGAACCTTGGATTTGATATTCTTTATAATAAGCTTCTTTTGTTTTCTTGTTTGTTTTTCACAAAAGGAGGCATCGTCGCCGCACGCGAATGGCGACCATTCGGATCCACGTGAGAACGGCACTCTAGAGAAACTGGGCGCCCCAGGACACGTGGGACCTATTTCCGGTGCTGGCTCCGCATCCGTAAAAGACAGGCCCCCATCGCGGAGTGGAAGTTCATCCGCTCGTAGCACACCGTCTCTGAAAAGTAAAGATGTAAGATCTCGCGGATAGCAGGCTTATTCGATGACTAATCGGTCCTGTTCTATTTTTCTCCCCGGAATTATTTCCACTTGCATTTCCTTTCTGGATCTTTGAGAAAGAAGGTGAAAAGATGATCGTTTCGTTTCGACATGCACGCCGAATTGCCTAAGGGTGAGCGTTTCAATGACTCCGTGGTTTTCGAAGGCAAAATTTCTACTTGTTACGCTAGAAATAAAGTCCAGTTGTTCGATGAACTAGAAAATTCTTTTATTTGCAATCGTAATGCTAATAATGCAAAATTAAAAGCCGACAACGATATCGTAGACGATGTTCTACACTCGGTTCCTTCGTTGTCGCGAAATTCAAGCGTTACAACGATCATTTCTATCGATGATAAACTCGATATATTTAAAACGTCCCACGAAGCATATTTAAACAACAGAATACACGATACTCTGGTCGATCGGTAATAAAATAACGAAACAAAGGGAACTATATAAAAATACGATTTTCGTGCAGTCCTCATAAACACGTTCGACGAATAAACGAGTTTACACCGGGTATCTCCGTAACTCTGTATTTTAAAAGCTAAGAAACTTCAACGAACCTCTCTTCTATTGGAAACCGAAGTGTGCTAAGAAAATCCAAGCAAGATAACCACTTGCGCAATTTCGAAAACAACGAAGACATTTTGATGGTTCCCCTTGGCGTATAGCGCGCATGTACACGAGCATCGATAACGTGTAGCTGGAATTCGTGGCGCGAAGTTACGACAAGTCAATTTGCGCGGACGATAGCAGAGGAAAGCAAAAGCTCTCTCGTTTCGAACCCCGCGCGTCCCTTTCTTCCTCGTGTCCGGTGGTATAAATCGGTGAACAGGAGGTGGCCGCTTACGCCGGTTTGCGACAAGGATCGATATGTCTCGTTGCTTTTGTGCGAAAGTCAAGCGTGAAATTTACAATTCCTTTCTACGATTGCGCCCGATAATAAACCGGTGTACCCCGTTGGAACGAACCTCTCCAGATCGACAAGCCGGGTACACCTGTGGCGGCGGCGAGGGGGTCGCGCAGCTGTACGCCAACTATGGGAGGAATCCCTGGTCCCTTGGCATCGCGGGTCTATCATCCGCCATCGTCACAGCAAACGCCACCGCAGGGCTATCAGGGTTTGCCGTCCCGCGG
>NT_176525.1:300485-381849 GCF_000188095.3 Bombus impatiens | reverse complement strand
CCGCCACAATCGCCTTCGCCGTACAGCAACTTACCATACGCCAGGACCTCGATGGTACTTCACCCGCTCTAGCTGCTCGTCTTTTTTCTTTCTTTCTCTTTTTCTTCTTTTCTATTTTCTTTTATCTCGTAGTACTTTGCAGCGGTACCCCGCCACCGATACTATAGACTATGAGCTTTCTAAGGAAAAGATAAAAACTCCGAGACATTTTAAATATCTTTTTATGTATAAATTTCAGTGAAATCTCATAGTTTACTTACGACGTGGTACAGAAACGTGGTAATATTCAGATCTGTGAAATTGAAAAACTCTCTAGAATCTCTCTCTCTCTCTCTCTCTCTCTCTCTCTCTCTCTCTTCGTTGTTGAATTGTTTGTTTGTTGAATTTGTCGAGAAGAGGCAACGAGAATGTGCGTACCAACCGAAAATCGTTTAAAGAGCGTCGTCTGACAGTGACTTTAAAGCTATTTTGGTTAATCGCAAAGAAATCAGAATCATCTATCGCCTATAGTTAAATCTATGAAACGATCGATGGCTATTTATTTCCGTTTATTATTATTCTTATTATTAAAACTCTTAAGGTGTCTCAATAGATAGCTCGTTGTAACAATTTCATTTTGTGCGAAGTATCAGTTGGGTAATGTTTCAGTTGATTGTAAAATAGGTAGCCTGTAATAGATATATAAGTGTAATAATAGATAATAAGTTCTAAAATGGTGTACTTTACTCGCCGTTTAATGATACGTATTTCTGGTGAATGAATTTGGTGAAAAGTACTGGAAATTTAGTAGACATTTTGAGGATTAGAATCGTAAATTAGTATTTAAATTAGTAAAAGATTTCTGTGTTCAGGCAAATGCGTTAATTATGATTCTCAATGTTATTCGTGATTTAAAAGAATGTTTTTAATGTAAAAGCTCGAAGAAGCTAGCTGAAACATTAAAGACGACTTGCAAAAGTTCTAGAAACAAAATTCGTTTGTACATATATCGTCGTCCTTATATTATCAGGTGATTAGTATCCAAATGTTTTGAAAATTGGATTGCCAGGAACTAAAAATATTTACGAAGCTTAATATATGGAGTATCGTCGTTCTTAGTTTTATTCTATATATATATATGTCTTTGTTGAATGCAATCACATGTTACGTACTTCCAGAATGCAAATTACATTTCCATGATCCTCTTCTTCGTATTTGTGTATTTGTTATTCAAATATCGTGACTGAAAATATCGAAATTATTAATGAAAGAAAGTTCAAGCAAAAACTGATATAGTTTGTTCTCTTCTATAGCTCGGCTTCGACACTCACGTGAGGATACCATCGACTAACGGGATAAGCAACATTCCGGGTGGCAAACCGTACGTAATTTTCATTAAAATTAATCCTTAAATAATAAATACGATAAACTTGACTCAAAAAGGTTACGAAATATTTGCAGCTTGTACAACTCGAATTGCAACCATCAATCGTTACGTGTGCACTTCTACTCAAAAGTTCGGAACATCCTTTACTTCTTAGACGAAACAAACGTTTTCGCACATTCTTTTGAGAAATAACGGTATTATAATGATAACTTTCGCCTTTAGGTACAACTAATTACGGTCTCAATACTACCAAAATAATAATAATACGAATAACATCTACTTAAGCAAGTTATTATTCCTTTGAAATCCTAACATACTCCAAACTTCTGAACAGGAGTGTAAATCACCTACGTCGAAGTTAGCACACCCATCCTGATTTTAAATATAAAGCTTAATCAGACAAGTCTGTAAACAAAATCTTCGAAACATAATATCATTTAGTTTTCCTTGTGATATAATTATAATTAATAAATCCTATATAAACGTATTAGGTGACTTAAGGACATGTGTTTCTTAAGTAACGATCTACCAAACGAGAACGTCAGCTTCTGCAGGACGAAACAACGAAACGACGAAATATTTCTCGAACAACTATTTCGATTGATCTAGTCGAGAAGTAAAGGATCGAAACACCTTCAGAAACGAATACTTTCAAACGCAGTTATCGCTGCACCGGTAACTTCCATTCTTTCGACGCATCTACATATCGCGTACTTGACATTTCAAAGAAAATAAATACACGACGACGCGACCAAATTACACTTGTAGATCGTTCGACGCTTCTGGCCGTTTCTGAAAATGTCAACCCGCTACCGCCGCTCGCATAAGCTAGAAAGGTGCGGCGTGTGAAGCATTATCTTTTCGATGGCCGCCTTTCGCCGCGGCGCGAAGCTTTTAAGTAATCGAAGGCATTCCATTACGTAAAGACAAAGGCATTAATGTTTTGCATTCCACCACAGAGCGTACTCGTTCCATATGAACGGCGAGGGTCAGCTGCAGCCAGTGCCATTCCCCACAGACGCTCTGATAGGGCCGGGAATTCCACGTCACGCGCGTCAGATTAATACCTTGACTCATGGCGAGGTTGTGTGCGCCGTCACCATCTCGAATCCGACCAAGTACGTCTACACGGGCGGCAAAGGGTGCGTTAAAGTCTGGGACATCGGACATGGAGGCGGTGGCAGTATCAAGCACGTATCGCAGTTGGACTGCCTACAACGCGACAATTATATTAGGTCAGTTCCACGGTCTCTGTCCACGTTTGCACGGTGTGTCCGAGTCTTTCGACACGCCGCTAACACGTATCCGTGGATTATGGTAAATTTGTCGTATCAAATCGAGATGCAACGTTTCGTTCAATTTTGCTTGACACTTTACCGATCGATAGCCTATTAATCGGCTTTTCGTCGTCGACGCTTACCGACCGATAGCCTATTAATCGGCTTTTTGTCACCGATAATATTTCTCATTATTCGAACGGTAATTTGTCATTTAGTACCAAGGTACCTTGCCCAGTTGCGTCAGTTGCGTTGCTTTGTAAGCTGCCACGGTTTAATAGCAATTTGAAAAACGTACCGTTCGCGATGAACAAAAAGAATGGTATTGCAGAGTCTAAACCGAAACAGAGCCGGCGCCAGGGAGAATCTGCGCCTGAGATACGCCGGTCGGATGTGCGTATGCTGTTGAATCGCTAGCGGTCGGTAAAGTGTTAAGCGATTGCACGATAGAGCTTTAGTCGAGCGAAGCTTTATTATTGGATCGTGTGGCGATTCGGCTAGTTATTTTGACAAATAACGGGATTTGTTTGGTAATTTTAACGAACGTGGACGAATAGAAGATGGCAGTATATGTTTGATGTTTAGATAAGAAGTTCGTTAACGTAGTAGGAAAGAGGAGTCTTCTTTTCTTCGTTATTGGATATTGTTAGCGACTCGATTGGATAATCGATGATCGGTCGTACGTATCAATTGTAACGAACGGGAAGAAACTTTAAATAGGAAGCTAGGAAGTTTCGTATTAAAAGACAGAATAGTGTTTGGTTATCGGTTGACGGTTTAGATAAATATCGTTTTTAATAAACGAAGAAGAATAGAGAATATAAGATTTGAATGAAATTCGAATAGAAGTGGAAGAATATTAATGGATTCGCATTAAAAAGAAACGGGCTGGCTCGTTTTATTACGAGGTAATTGATGAATCGGCCAACTATCAATCTTAACGAATCACGAACAATAGGAAATACGAAAATTCTATATTTAACCGGAAGTAGAGGTTTGCTTTTTACATTACGAAAGAAGGAATGTCTTGTTTTAATTTGCGAATGGTTAAACCTATTATACTCGCGGAATGAAATCGACGCTTCCTAATTGCTCGTGTAACGGAGAAAATAGAAGATAAACTATTATTTGTTCGGTCGGAATCCTCCCTTAACTAATCATTCAGCGAAAGGAGTCAAAGGTTATATATGTAAAAAATTGTATTTCGTTCTTTCAACTCGTTTTTACGTTACTTTGTGATCCTGTTTATACGTGTTCTTTTTTTACATCCTCGTTCACCTTGTTATTCCATGAAATATATTCCATTATTTTCATTATTTCTGAAAACAGATCGGTAAAGTTACTGCCGGACTGCAGAACCCTAATAGTTGGAGGGGAGGCGAGTCAGCTGATCATCTGGGACTTGGCTAGTCCTACACCGCGAATCAAAACGGAACTGACGTCAGCGGCACCGGCCTGTTACGCGTTGGCGATCTCGCCAGACTCGAAGGTCTGCTTCAGCTGCTGCAGCGATGGCAACATCGCCGTGTGGGATCTACAGAACGAGACGTTGATTCGACAGTTCCAAGGCCACACGGACGGTGCCTCCTGCATCGATATCTCGGCGGACGGTTCGAAGCTGTGGACAGGAGGGTTGGATAACACGGTGCGTTCGTGGGACCTAAGGGAGGGTAGACAGTTGAAGCAACACGACTTTACCTCGCAAATATTCTCATTGGGCTATTGCCCAACCGGAGAATGGCTCGCTGTGGGTATGGAAAATTCGAACGTGGAGGTGCTTCACGCTACCAAGTCCGATAAGTATCAACTGCACCTACACGAGTCGTGCGTGTTGTCGTTACGCTTCGCCTCTTGCGGCAAATGGTTCGTCTCCACCGGCAAGGATAATTTGTTGAACGCATGGCGCACACCGTACGGAGCTTCGATATTTCAGGTGCGTATCGCCACATTCTCGTTGATGTTGTCGAGATAGGTTGTTTCTTTCGTTTTTCACTTCGTCTTGTTAACTAGATTAAAGACAATGAGATATAATAGGTGGAAAGAACTTGAAGCGACGTATAACTCGAGACAACTAGCTGAATATAAATAAAGAGAGATCTTAGTCACCATTTAATTTTGAACGAGACAGACTGCTATATAGAAGCGGTTAGGACGTTTCGTTACATTTATTTGAAAAACTCTGATAAATTTTACTCGACTCGAGTAACGAAATATCAGCAAGTGTCCGACTACTTAGCTACAGTGGTAGAAAGTATTTTTGTATCATTTCAGGTATTTTCAGGTATATTAATTTTCGTATCATTTAACAGCACATACTTTCGTACGACTACGAAAAATTGACACTATGAAAATGAGAGGCGTAGAACCTGATAAACATTGAAAAATAAGAACACGTACAGATACCTTTTGCCACTGTATATGTATATACAGCGTAAGCTGTTATACACAAAATACGCGAGTCTCCAAATTCTTTTCTTGCTACGAGTTTTAGTGAGTTAGATGTCAGCCATAATTTTCATAATTCGAGAAAAGAACTTCGCGTCCACTAAGAGTTCGTTGCATGCTCATAAGAGATGAACTATTCTCTGCGTGTATCGTTGGACGTAATTAACGCGTCATGTTGCGTGCAAGTAGCACAAAAAAGCAGATCTCCGAACAACCACATGGGAATCCATATCAATTCTTTTTACAGTCGAAGGAGTCTTCGTCGGTGTTGAGCTGCGACATCTCTGCCGACGACAAATATATCGTGACTGGATCCGGTGACAAAAAGGCCACTGTATACGAAGTGATTTACTAGACGTGCACGGTAAAGACGTTTCACGCTTTCCTCCCTTGGTCGAAACCTGAACTCTATAACACGCTCTCCCTTTTCGCGGGGGAGATCCTACAAGTGAGACTTTTTAGCAGCCTTAGGAACATAGACTGTTACTATATTGTGTATATATACATAACAAGTCTGTATTAACGATAGAAACCGCGTTCGAAAGGAACAAAGCATAGAAGAAAGAACAGAAGAAAGAGAGAGAGAGAGAGAGAGACAAATAGTGATAAGAAGAGTAAACAAAAAAAAAAAAAAGAAAACGGAGGAAAAGAACTAATGCTAATTATGACGACGGTCGAGAAACCAACGTGTGTGCCAGAGGAAAAAGCTGTACATGTATATTTAGGAGTTGCGTGTGCGTGACCCAACTGTACGTACGACCGTGTGATTTAAACGTAGAGAGAACTTTCTTTGTCGCGTGTATACAACGAGAACGTGTTAATGGGACGTTACCAAGCGATTTTGCATGCGCGTTAAGTGACCAGGAGAGCCTTGCAAATGGTGATGCTAGATACGGTTTCGTATTAAGTACCTAATTATAGAATCAACATGCACAAGATGACATCATACGACAGATAAAACACGTGAAGAACGAACAGTCGGAGCCTGTCTAACAAAAAATTATACTTGTTCTCGCCTATTGTAATTTTCTTCAAAACTTTTACAACTTTTGCAATCGCTGTCCCTTTAACATGTCTACGACCACGATAACGAGTCGACGAATATTATTGCTGTATACCGATGTATACATGTATATCTATGATATACATGTGCAATCGTTTCGAGAAAATCGCTGGTCGTACCATTATCGTTACATACCTTGGATAATGCGTTTCGCTATAGACTACAAACAAAGTATAGTCGATTAATACGTTATGCTGTCGTGAACAAGAAAAAACGAAGACAGGTGAATGATAAATATACATCGAATTTATTTATTTCGTATAAAATTGTTCGTTTCGTTGGAACACTATAGTCACGAGAGGATTTGGTCGTTCGAATATTCGTGCATCATCCAAACTATCAAAGCAACGACTGGTAACATTCGTTCTGAAGTCACTGACGAAGGATGATCGTGCCGTTTCTCCGTAAAAAAAGGAAAGGAAAGTAAACACGAGACTTGTACCATGGGAGCAGTGTTGTGTATTCTCTACATTCTGATCAACCATGATCATTAATTAATTTTAAATATATCGATAAAAAACGATTGCCTTTTCTGTTAAAGAAAGCTTGCGTAAATAATTATCCGAATCTTTTTCAGCGAATATTTTTACATCCATGGGTAAGTAATTGCTTAATACTTTACAACCTGATCAAAATCAACGAGTCTATGCACATTATTGCACATTAAGCTCGAATGATTTGTAAGCATGAAGAATCAGCTAGAAAGAAACGGTTGATTCGATCATACAAATTAGAAAGGTGTTCTAATATAGAAATGTCGTGGAATATAAACTTTAATTTTTCTAGCGTAAATGTTTTAATATTTTATTCGTATCTTATTCGTTGTTAAGTCGTCAAATCCAAATAATTATTTTTAATTAAATATTGCATTTTTTTTTTATTAAACTATTGCATTTAATAATAATACTATTATTATTTACTTCAATAATAATAATTGTATTATTTTATTTTATGTAATAGTAATGGCATTATTATTTAATCGCTTAATTAAAAATAATGATTTTCTTAATAAAGTAAGTAAGCGAAATTAATCTGTTATAAACAATGTTTGAACGTTTTGATTTATGCGCATCTACGCTGCGCAGCACGTGACCAAACACGTTATAAGTGCGTTAAAACATGTCCTGTCACGTCTCTTGTGCCAACAAATCATTCGATCGTATCATAAATTATTTCACTATACGTCTATCGCATTTCAAAATATGCAACCAAAGTTAATCTTTTATTGTACACACTTGAAATATATTTAATCCTTGAAAATTGTATTAACTATACAAGTAGCAACAACAAGATGCACGATGTTACTACAGTGTTATTGACACAACGTTAATATATTTTTAGTGTTTCTCAAAATTTGTTCTCGATTCTATTTTGTTTTAACTATATTTCTTTCAAATCGTTTTGAACTACTTGAAAAAGACATCGCTATAGAGAAATTTTGCATTTTACGAACCAACCGTTTAATCAACTGTGAAGAGAATGATGCATTAGCTCCCTACTAAGAATATAGCATTTGTTACAGTCATCTCTGTTATTGATAAGCATACTAACGCGTAATCAATCAAACCGCCATGCGATTGTGCGCGTATGTGCATATGAATAATAAACGGAACCTTGTACAAAATCCCTCTATATTCCGATCGACGATTTTAATTCATTACTAATTGATTGAGTCATTCGACAGCTCAACATTTAAGTATACATACATCTCTGTAAAGTACAATCATATGCACAAACGAGGCGAAACTATTTCTGTATTTGGACTAAATATTAGTTCCGTAGACCAAACTTAAATTAAATCGATCAATTTTTAGTGATGAATAGTGGGCAACAGGTGGCATCTGCCCTAATTGATGGATCTTGTAAAAATTAGCATGCAATAAGATAAACGTAATTGAAACATTTAAGTCGTCCCTGTAAAAGTTATAACATAAAAGAATACAGGATTATAAAAGATATAAGTATAAATATGACAAAAAGTATTTTGAAAGTAATCGTTCTTGAAAAATATCTGCACATGACCTTAATGGAATAAAGTAGTTATGGGGTTACTTTTTATATGAACGATTTAACTGAGTCGATTACGTGCCGATAAAGAATCCCTTGCCTAAATGTTTAATTAGCGATAAAAAAAAAGATAACAGGTAAAGAGATGTACAGATAAATCTTATGCGACCATGATCATTATGCAATATGCACGAATACCGCTTGAAAATGTCGTCTAACGAAAATTGTTAATCTTATTTTATTTTCTTTTTGTTCAAATTTTTCGAGTATATACGATTAAGATCATTGATAGCAGGACAGATCTGTATTATGAATTAGTTGAAACGAATCTATCGATCAATAGAAAGATCCGTTATTTTTCAGCTATACGCTGATAATGTTAGGTTGTCGTTTAAAAATACGCTTTCTATACGCTTTTTCCATGCAACAAGGTTTTCGTTGGAAGATATGTACGTGTGCACGTGTGTACGTAAAAGATAGTAAGTAATTATGTCATTTCTATCTTACCTGCGATATAACGGTGAATGATGATTTTGTAATCACGGTACACGCAATACGCATACACACATGTGAAAGGAAAGAAACATTCGAATGAGAAGTGTACACAATCCAAATGGATGTATATGTACATGTATAGCGGAAAGTACGTATCAAGTAAAAATGACGCATCTTAAAAAGTGTCTTTTGGAAAAAATTAAGAAAATCTATTCCATTTTTCCTCTTTAGCTGTAATAATACGAAAATTCAATACGTATTATACTTTTATTTGTTATTTCGCATCAAGACAATTGCACCTTCCTCTTTCAGTATGACAACAGAATAAAAATACTAACCCATGAAATAAATTCGTTTTCACCACATAGTGAATTATTCTATGGCTCTTCGATGTGTCAACGAAGTAAATTTGTGTTACGCCACGTGCCAAATTGGATAAAATAATGCGTGATTAGTAAATGGCAAATAATAGAAGAAACGTATTTCATCGAATCATAGGTGTTTCCACTAAATACTGTTTGTGATACCATTGCATTTTAGCCGTATTAATTCAGTATTAGCCTTAACAAGTTGGTACGAGCGGTTCTCTCTCTTTAATTTAGTAGTTACGCGGAGGATAGTAACATAAATGGTGTTTTACTATTAATCGTGCAATTTTAATCAAATGCACTTGATGCACGATTTGTCGATACTATGTAGTATGATGTAGCAGGATTTAATCCTACAGGGAGAGGGAAAGAGAGAGAGAGAGAGAGAGACAAAATATCTTGTTATCTTTCTTTAATTTGTCACTATTTTGGTAAAAAATTGTACATATATTACAAACAAGTTTAAAATTTTTTAACATCCATTTGTTTGTTACACAATTTGCGCATAATTACGTTGTTTTGTGGTTATCTCATATTGTTCGCATTATGTATACAGGTATCTATAAAAAAAGAACAGTACTATGACAAATACAATCTTGAAACCCGATTATTCGTTCGCCGCTGAAAAAGAATTAAAATAGAGAGGAAGGGAAAAATCCAGAGAAAGAGGAAACAAACGATAGGAATCACAGGTTTACTTCCGGTAATTTTTCGATGTATTTACATTTACGTATATCTATGTATACAAGATCGTTAAAAACATTAAATGTTTATGCTCGCATTACGATAATATATTCATGTATTTACATGTGTATCCATGTGTACAAGGTCGTTAAAAAACATTAAATGTTTACAGGTTTATTTTTCATATTGCCCCGCGCATCATTAATTTCGCGATTTCTTTTTTTTTTTGTTTTTGTTTTTTTTCTTTTACTTATCTGTGTTTCTGTGTTTGTCTCTCTTTCTCTCCTTCTCTCGCGCATACACGCGCTTACTCATTCATGCTTCTCATATATTCTCTTTTACATTCAATCGTCGTCGTTTTTAAATATTTTCTCACATAACGTCGCAGTTTATGTACAAGTAGAAAAAACCTAATAACAATATCAACTTCACACCTTACACGCCATTTTAATGGTTGATACGTACATTACGCGCGTATTAAATAAAAAGACATTCGTACTGGCATAGAAGGCTGTTTTTCATCTTGTTCGCCATATGAATGTTCATGGGTCGATTTTCATAGCATCAGAAATACAAACTCTCATTATGGAAAAAAATTTTTTATCGGGTTCTTGAAAAAATTCATCGCGCACATACATGCATACATACACATACAAATTCCGTTCTCTCTGGTATGTACAACTAGAAAATACATAACACAGCTACTTATATGTGTACAAGTAACCGATTTTACAGGAAATGTACAGGAGGCGAACGGTGATATTTCACGCTTACGTTCCTTTTAGGACTTAAGTGTACATGACGCCTGGTTCTATACTCGTTGGAAGGTGTCTTTCCAATTCATTACTGAATTGATATACTTTAGATAGAATAATAAATTCAATCCACAAAAGTATTAGAGAAACTGTGATCATTACAAAATTATAAACAAATTTATAAGAGTTGAAACATACACGTAGAAATTAATAGAAACCTGTAATAAATACTACTAGCTCGTGGATGTAAAAATATCATAAATATTATGATCAAAAAAAAGAAGTCGTGCATTCTGTTTTCTCTTTTCTATCAACGTGAAATTTGTGCATTTGCATTAAAATACTTAGTAGCAACAAAAACAGATTCATTGCTTTAGATCAAAACAATCTAATAGCAAAAATCGACAACCTTCCATCGTGCAAAATATAAAAATTCTTACGTCTTGAGAATGATTTACATCTTGAGGTTGCTTTTACTAAGCGCAGACGTAAAATACATTTGGTCGTAAAACTGTACGCTTCATGCTGGAGTAAGACATTCTCAATATATTCTTCTCCTGCAGAAGGTCCTTAATCCTAATAAAAACCTATCAACGATTCTTACAAATTGCGTTCACAGTTTATGGCAACAAAAAGTAACCATGTTTTTTTTTTTGTTAGCTATTGTGTGAGACGCGAGTCTTACTATAGTTATCGCGTAATGAAAGAGAAAAGAAATAAATTTGGACAATAGGATCAATAATTATACTAATCGCAAAATCAATAAACAAATAATTGGTAAGCACTATCGTGCTGCATTCTTTGATATCGATCACAAAATTATATGAAGGTAACGGATTTTCATTTCTTTTCTTAGAAATAAAGTGATCACATAAGGAAATACCTTAATGTCGCTTTATCTCCTACAATATTGCCAGATTCAATTTTCAACTCTTAAATTCACATTTTTTGTATGTTTAAGAGTGTATCAAAATAATTTAATTTATGACTAGTTTTGCCTCTCGGTAACCTTATCTGACAGACCATGATAAATTCCTTTGTCTCTGAAGAAAACACCCAGAGTATCGATCTGCCATGGCAAGTTAATCTGTCATACATATTTACCTAGAAAAGCTATAACCAGTATTTATAAATTTATCTTTTTCTCGTTAGATATCACATATATCCTAAATATCTTTCGATAGATTGCGTTTGACACAAGTAATGAAATTCATGAAAATGCAGAATCTGGCAACGTTGTTAGCATATAGTGTTTGCAAAGTATGTGCAAGATCCTTGTAATCAGTATGTTTCGCATTCACTTCCCACATACTATATATACAAGTCGCGCTAGATAAATCTATTACGTATACTATATTATCTTACTATTCTTAAGGCTAATTTAGCTTGCTGCACACACGTGACGTGGTCCATGTGACATCTGAAGACACTGGGTGGTCAGTCGCTATCGGAGCCCACTGGATTAATTTTTTTTCTCTTCTTTGCTTGTTTCACATTCACAATTGATTCCTCCTACGGCAACACGATTGAACTCAATTAATAAAAAATACAAATATCTAAATAGTATCAAAAATAGCTACTGTAGATTATTTTTAAATTTACCTCACTACTAGATGTACTGTCCAAATGATACCGAGGAAGCGGCCTTTTTGAGCTGGACCTTTCCCTCGTATTAGCACCAGTTTTTCTATGACCTCCTTTACCACCAGCACCTCCGCCACCTCCAGCCGACGCTGCTGCATGTTTTCGTGCTGAGCTTGTTGGTGGGGGCGGAGGAGGTTCATTTTCTTCATTAACTTCCGCAAGTGCAAATAAATCTCCATAACTTTTTCTTAAAGAATCACTACTGGCTGCTTGTGCTTGTTGTAGAGCTCTTTGCATTCCTTCAGAATGATAAAGCTGCAATTCAGCGGACGACATACAATGCTGTCGTAATTGATCCAAATGACCAAGAACTTGTTCGCCAGAGGGTGTACCAGATTGTTGATTATGTTTAGGGCCAGATCGTTTCCGCTTGTTTGGACTTGTAGCAGGGTAACGAGTACTCAAAAGATTCGCAAGTAACTCACTAAGTTTTTCTTCGTAATCGCGACACCAGTAACGTAGAGCCGCTACAACAAACATGTCCCCATCCACGTTTTGCCGTGCAAGCAATTGTCGCAGAAGTTCTAACGTTGGCCTATTCAATTATTGATGTTATTAATATCGAATTAAATTTTTTATCTTTACTTACTTTTACTTTCAGATTTACTTACTTTTCTTGTTTAAGCATAAACAATATCGATGTTAATGCTTCTGCGTGATCTCGAAATTGCAATTTGGGTAAGACAGGTAAGACATAGTCAATTGGAAAATCATGGGCAAAAATAAGCTGCCAAAAACAATATTGCTCAAAAGTCTCCCAATTTAAACTTGCTGTCAAAAGTGATGTAAACGATTCCTTCTTTAACATCTTTAAGTGTCCTTGCATTATTTGACAAACCAATTCTTGTAGTTGGCATGCATCGACGGTCGAGACAACCAAATGTAATAATTGAACATTTCCAAGAGCCACATTTTGAAAACCCATGTATACATCAGGCACAAGGTAACACAGCATAAATATGTTATCTTCATGGCAGAGCTATAAAAAAATGATACATTATATACGACTAGTAAAAGGATATATAAAGCAAATTAAAACAAATTACAATTTTTACAATTGTTTGTGATATTACAATTTTTAACTTTTAAAAATTACATACCTTCAAATCTGACACTAAACACGCATCTAATTTTTTTTCTCGATGTACACAAAAATCTTTATATACAGATGCTTTAACGTCATTTAACATATTACTGCAATAAAAAATAATATAATAAAAAGCATACTTTCATTTGCTTATGTGTAATTTGCATTCCACTACGAACCTTGGTTCGCCTTCCCGTTTTTCTTCCTCTCTGCCCCAGACTTTCAAAAAATAAAGTAACAGATAACCTATTCTTGATTGAACGTTTTGTATCTCTGCAAGTACCCGAGCTAGCAGCTTCCGCCTATTGTCCTCTTCTTTACACAACTGAAACTGATTTCGAAACATAACAAACAATGGTGTACTTATACTATCAGTCAAGGCTTCTTCATTCAAATTATCTGATGGAAATATTTGAGATGTAATTTGTGAAGATAAGATCGTTGATATGCAAGAAGCCAGTGCTGGTATAGTTTCTGCATCTATTTCATCCTCTACAACCATTTGTACTATCCTCTCCATCGTTTGACATCTCACTTCATTGTCTGTTTCACTGTGCAAACTTTCTACAGCAGTCCTTAACTCTTCTGGTTCTAAAATTAAATTTAACTGAGATGTAATATCTTCTTTCTTCACGATACAATTTGCATTTTTTTGTTCGTTTTTCAACTTCACATTTGCTAATGGAACATCTTCTTCATCTTCTTCCTCTACTTTAGTCACTATCCTATAATGTTAAATATCCTTTAGTGATATAACTATATTTTTAAGCTGAAACATTTGAAGTACTATGTGATAGAAATATAAAACAGAATTAACCTTAATGACACTTCGTCTTCTTCATCACTAAAAGCTGGTTCTGAGTCTTGATTTAGATGATTATTTTCAACTGGTGTATTCGCTGCATTTTCCAGTGTAGCGCCTGGTGTAACATCCTTATTAAAATCCTCCATTTTACCTGAATATACAGGAACCTTATTTCCTGCTCAAAAACATCATGCAAAAACCAAAGTTAGTAAGCAATGAATGTGCTATAAGCTTAAGGGAAAGGTGAATAATAAAATTTATTAAAAGAAAAGACCAGAAAATGAGTTTTAAATGATGTTTAAAAGAGAAAGATTTGTTAAAACCATGATACATAAACCCAAAATTAATATACATATACTAATATTTTTCTGTGCTTATATCTATTTGATATGTACATTTGAATATCATCAATATTTATACTATGTATATGTCGGGGATGAAAGGACATCGGAGCCTTCCCTTTGAAACTTCGGGAAAATCTCTGAACACCATAATCTAGATTCTATTATAGCCGTAATTAAGCGATTGTCGCCATTCAATCCGATTGTATTTGTTCCAGATTTATGATAGTGAGCTTGGGCTCGAGGCGACAGTCAGTCACGGGATGAACGCTTTGCCTAACAAAGGTATGGAGTAATTCTATAGCTCTCCTTAAAAGAAATATTTGTGGCGGCACGCGACAGTAAACATTCCAACGGTTTCTATCCCGTGGCCAGCCATACGCAGACCCTATTCTTCGAGTAAGATGATTGCCAGATGTCGATGCGTCCCCGCAGTACATGTTCAGCTAGCCCGAGGGCCCGTTATAAATCATAAGATTTAGCTAGCTAAAGTTCTTCAAATAGACAAACAGTCTTTGTCCCAACTACGGAAAAATAGGGGAGATCTATTATCAACGAGCGGCGTCTCCCACTAGCAACTTTCCCTCGAGGGCGGATAGCATCTTTTTCTAACCACCGATATGGAGATTGATCAATTAGCAGCAACGCCAATTTCCCTTACTTTCTGAACGAAGGCTATCCTCGACGAATCCGATGATGTCGTGTCCTTAGATATACCCCATTATAGTTTTCCTCTGTGGCATCATCGAGATGGAAATTCATTCTCTCTCGAGATCTCATCGACGAAAAGAGTAACCCCTTACTATCAGTGAATATTACGCGCCCGACTTAGATTTTGTTGAACCTAGGATCATTGTCATTAGTTTCTCGAGTATCTAATTACCACGGTTACTTGTCCAGTTCTATGATAATCGTATTTGCACTAGTCAATATCTTCTCTATTGCATAACGACAATGTGTAATCCAAGTGGAGATTCGTTTCACACTCCTAACCCTAATCCTAATGTAAACCCGACATATATTTTTAAAACTAAATATGTACATTATATAAAAAATAGCATGATGTGATGAATACATAAAAATAAATAGATACATGTTTATACATGTGCAATGGTAAGCTTTTTCAGTGCTCTGATTTTGAATGGTCTATAGAAAATAAACATGCAATATTGTGTAATAATTTTACCAGGATCTGCATTAGGTGGTAAACAGAATTCTTTGAATGTTTCTCTTATCTTGCTTCTTAATTCACGATCTAACTTGGGACTATCAAACAATGGATAAAGACTCGGCAAGACCCGTTTCTCCAAAATTTGTCGCAACGACAAAAAGATCCCATTTCTCACTTTTTCGGTTAAAGGTGGATAGAAATTTGGTATTATCTGTAAACAAAAATTATGTAAATTTTAAAACCGTAATGAAGTGTTGAGATTTACATTATCACTTACTCTGCATAAAAAGTCTAACAATGTGGCAGTGACCGGTGGATGCGATCTCATGGAATTGTGCATGACAAGGATTGCAGGTTCAATGTTCATTATGTTATCCTTCTCAGGTTCAAAAAACAACCAATCATAAAATAAAGCCAGTTTAGCATTACTTGCAGCTACAGTTGATGTACAAGTTGTAAATAACCATCCTATTACTGCCCATCGAGGTATAATATCTGAACATAATAGCTCATTTGTTGGATGAATAACACCAACAATGAATCGTATAAGGTCACATCTCAAAGATTGTGATTCTGGTGTAGCCAGGTACTGCCTTTGAAACCAATCTTGGTATCGTTTATGATTACCAAAACGGACTTGACTGGTTAAAAATACTAATTTCCTTTCCATATCTGGTGTAAGTCTAGATTGGAGAAACCTTCTAGAAGTCCTAGTTTGTAAAAGTTGAAGGACACCACTGAAATTTGGACAAAGAGACTTTGGATTGAGAAGTATGTCTTTCCAAAGTGCCTCAAATTCAGGTATCCGTGCCACATTTTGTAATAGGCGTACTAAATCTCTACAAACATTAATTATCACAATTATACAAACATTAATTATTTTGTTTATTACAGTCTGGCTTGCATTATAAATATAGATAAAAATATTTCACTTCATTTACCTTCCAATAACCAAACAATCAACCATACGTTCTCTTATTAAAGATACAGTAAATGTAACTTCTTTTTGACGTAAACCAGATAAATGTGGTGCATTATGATCTTCTATTAATCGTAAATAGGTATAAACAATGGATGCTACTAGAAAAGGGAATTTATCCAGCCAAGTTCGATTTTCTTGAAAAATATCTAAAAGTGCATCAACTAAAAACAAATTCCGTGGTGAAATATCACCACCAGCTGCATGCCTTAATAAACTTAAACAAAGGTTATCCACACTAGCTACACTGGTTCTTATCATCTCCCTTAACAGCCATAATAACTGACTTCTAGTCACATCGTTCAATCGTAGGTATCTTTCAAGTACTAATTGATTAAGATGTACTAACACAATTGCAAGACCATCTCGTGTAATTAATGTCAAGTCTCTGTAACTTTTTGGAGCATTTTGAGGATCTGTCAAAATGACTACCAACAATCCTAATGAAACTTCTTCATGTGTCTTATCCTTACATACAGCATTATTTAACGTATCATGAGCTTCTTTTTCAGATAGCCCTGCAGTCAGGTTTTGGAGCACTGTATAACATCTCTCGAATTTCTGAAAATAGAAAACAAGTTTTTAATATCTTGTAACAATAAAATATTTTAAAAATGTAGCATAAATAAATGTAAAAAGATATAAAAAGTGTAACATATTTAAAGTTCCGTACTAACAGACTATAAAATATTAAATAAAATTATTAATATTGAGAAAACATTAAAAGTATTTTAATTCCAGTATTAAGTTGGCAAATTTGATAATATGTATCATTCATTATATTTTTTATTGGATTTTAGCGATTAATATTCAATTAAATTATTCATTAATATTCAATTTTCCATCAATAATCAAGAAAAGTGAACATTAGAATTATGCAAATGATTCAAATATTGCCGCTAAGACGCGTGGTACGACGTGTGGCGCCGCGCGGTCAGCGACGTGCGCGACCGTCGCAACAATGGCGGAACCCCTAGCACCCGATACGTATCCAGTGACTATTTAAAATATTTATGTTACCTCTTCCAAGTCGTCCTTATTCTCTATGCAACTTGTGCTGAGTAGCCGGGACGCGAGAGTTTTCGTCTGTTCCATAGCTGCTGACTGGCCCACGGCCGTCCCGTGAACGTTATTCTAGGCCCTGTCGAGCCCTCAGCCCTCAGCCCTGTGCCCCTGGCCGCTTGTGCTTGCCTCCGTGCATCGTGATCGTCTCACTGCCTGTTCGCTCTCTATCTTTCTCTCTCTCTCTCTCTCTCTCTTCCACCTTCCCCACTCTTCGTCTCTCGCGCGGTCTCTTCACTCTGTTTATTCCTTACCACGGACCTCCCCGACTCCCTGAACTGTCCCGATGCGATTGCGCATTGATACATGCGCCTCGTCTCTTTTCGGCCTCGCTTCGTGACGTGATCGCTCCCCACTACTAACACCAATCACTTGCTTACCAATCGCAACCTACCAATCCGTATACACTGATGGATATTGGTGGGGATACCGTAGAAAAGTAGTGCGGCTAACAGGAACGTATTTATTAAAGGCGCGCATCCAGAGGACGGTCACCTCAAAGTGTCTCTGAACCTTCGAAGCAGTGTACTCACTATGCCAAACTTCGTGCAAAAGGGTTTAGTCTTCCCGCGTTTAAACGGTTCGTTTCAGGTGTCACACGATCGTGTATTGATTATTTTTTTCTTGTACAGACTATAGAACTGTATGTACGCATATATTCATACAATTGTATTGCAAATACTTCATTACGCAAAGACACACTGATGTTTATTGTTATTGGAACAGATGTAACGTACAATGCATTAATATGCACATATCACTTTGCGTTACAATAGCATTACAATCAAGTGAAAAATAATAAAAGTTCTTTGCAACTTGAATCGTTAAGTTACGAAATACAAATATTAATGAATTCTAGTAAACCGCTGCATGCATTTGAAAGTTTCAGGTCAACAATAAGACATACAATAGAAGATACACGTACATACACGTATACGCAACTGTTACAGTATCTAACTTTAAAGACTAAGTAAAATATAATAACACGTCGTTAAAATGAAATCAATAATAAATTTGTAGGAAGTGAGAATGGTACCACGAGGTCATCGGCATCTTGACTTCAAATTACGTAGAACTTTATAAAAATAACTCAATCATTGTTATAACATTGGAAACTACCAAAAATTAAATTTTGTAAATGAATGTATATAACTTTCTTTAAAAATTCATATATTTTAAAAAATAGAAAGATATATATTTAAACAACATAGTTCATAGGAAGAATTACACCAAAAATTATGAAAATTGTTCACATTGGTGACGCTTAAGTCTACCATTTACTTTATCGTAGATACATCCCTGCGGTTTGTGCCTGCGCATGCGCGTATCTGTACGCACGAAGAGGTACTCGACTAATCGCATCGGGTGCCCTGGCCACGCTTCCCGCTCTTCGTTTCCTCGTGTTATTTAGTGAACGTCTTTACGTTCTTTTCCGAATTCTTGTCATTTTGTGGTTACCCAAACGTCACGCGATACCTTTGAATTTTGCGCATTAGTTATAATCGTATATATTAAACACATCCTCTGGGTATATAGAATTTCTGCGCATCAATACGTTCGTGCAACGTCAACCTAACCCCCAATAAGTGCAGGAGCCACGGACCTGACATTCCATTACGATGTATAAGGCTTTCCTCCAGGTATCCGTGGTGCTATAACCCCATTTTCCTTTCTCTTTCTTCTTCTAATACACATATGCGTATGCATACTCATTTTCATTTCCTATTACGATTACTTTTTGCGTTATTTGGTTATGATTCGACTCGAGGTCATCTCTAGCTTGTTAAGTTTGTACAGATGTAGAAACTCTGTTGCTTCGAGTTCATAGATATTAATAAATAAAATTAGAACAGAGTTATGGTATTCGATTTTTGTCGCTTTAATTTAGTATTTGAACAACATATGTTAATTCGTTGCGTTGGATCGTAATAAAAGTTAATTAGGAATACAGATATTAATGTACGAGATTTTTAAACTTTCTATTCGACATTGAAATGATTGTTGCAACGAAAATTTTATTAGAGAAAAACGGTTTTATTCAAATTGCGTACTATTATATCTTGGTTTAATTTTTAATTTACTCAACTATGATTCAACTATGTATATTACTTTCATATCTCGTATTTTACTAATATTTTTATTGTAATACAAAATAAACAGCGAAATAAAAAAGTGTATATTATCAGTCTTTTTACAAACTTGATAAAAAAATGCTTGGTTTTATATATTATTAATCAAACACTCAGATGTATACCCTTCGAAGGTTCCAAGAGGAATAGCCCTGCTGAACATTTTACGATTGTACAATGCTTGCTTACTTACTTGTAAACGTCAATGAACGCATGCGCATAAGAGAGTACCGTGAATAGTCTGTCATCAGGATCGTATATAAGATGGAGACACAAAAGAGGGAAACATACCCAAAATATAGTAAAATAATTTATCTCAATTTCATTAGTAAAATTTACGATTTGTTTAAGTAATTATATCGTTTCACACGTCATAAGAAGTTAAAAATAGATTAAACGTTTTAAGAAATAAAAGAACGTTATTCTATAACAAAGTTATTGATTTTTTAATATTCTATAAAAACCTACTGCTTGATATATTAATATTATTTTTTCAACGAAAATTTACAGATTATGTAGGCATCATAAACTTTGATCTATCTCATTAACTTTCTTACGGTGATCTATCGCGCTGTTATATTTATTACTTCTTACAATTGCATATAAACGTATAAGCAAATTTAATATTTACTCAAGAAAAGATAACATGTGCTAATAGTCCGAGGCGCAATGTTCTATAATTCATTCAAATATTTTATGCTAACAGAACTATTATATATCTATGTTCGTTGTTGTATATCTATCAATCGTAAACAATTCGAAAGAATATGTACGTACTTAGTAAGTAACAGCTTGTACATTTGAATTTGCTTAATGAGCTCTCAGTGATCTACGGATAACTGAGTTCGAAGCACCTGGCGCACAGCCAATGCGGTTGAGAAAAACGTGTTAGTATCACTAACATCTTTCATTAAGGACAGATACATATTGTACATACATATATGTATGTATTCTTTGTATTTCGCATATAACAATTTTATATTTAAAGAATTCATATGATAATTTTTATACAATATGAATTGTTAAATATATATATGATGTATTTATTATATTTAATATAAAAATTCTTTTTTCTATTTTTTCATTTTTGTATGGAATGTCAAAAATTTTGTGGGTTTAATGTACATGAAAATGTATTCTCATTATATTCGTAGTTGAATAATATATAAATAATGTTAATAATTAATTTACAAGAGATTCAGCCATGCATTTGCTACGATATTGATTCGTTACATTGGAATTAATATAATTCATCGCATAACGGGTTATACATGGAAGAATAATATAATGATGCTTACCGAACTGAGTATAGTATATGTATTGCGATTAAATAAAAAATTATCATTATTATGTATAATTGCTAATTACATGTTTTTATGGAGGTGAAATACGATATTAATGACAATATGCATACATATTTCAGCCGATTAATTTTAAAATGATGTACGGGAAAGTGGTCAATTTACAAAGGGTTATAATATAGTGTAATTGTCACATAATAATAGCTTAGTTTGCGAAAAAATTCGATAGATTTCAATAATTTAATCTAATCGACTTTAAAGAATAATAGAAGCACATCAAATAATTACATGAAATTCCTGAATCTAATATTTCTGCTTCTAAATGTTACTATTAAATATTCACGTTTTCCTATCTATATATATAATCTATGCACATAAATAGTTCTCACGAAGTAACTTAATGAGATTAAGCTTACTATAAGTCATATCTATATCAAAAATTCTTGGATACTTAGCAACAGTATTGAATTACTAAAATCATTAAAATAAAAGAGATATTCTATAGAAGTATAAGAAGAATAAGAGACAATTCTATAGAAGTGTATTTGGGAAATTTAATATTAATTGTGTTTTAACTTATGCACATTCATACTTGTGATAGAGACTTAGTATGCAATATATTTAATGTTTAAAATTTAAATAATATGGTTCATTGTATATGTATATATTAAATGCATATATTAAGAAATTCTGAATTTTCATTGGTTATTATATGAAACAAGAAATTAAACAGTTGTTATGCAATTGATTATATTTAGTTAGAATATTTCTTACGTTTATTGTGACAAATAGTGCAAAAAGTTGAGTGTCAATAATTACTCTTTATATTAAGAATAAGATATTCGTTGTATGAATCAGATAAAGGTGATGTGTTTAAATTATTTGATCCTACGATATGACTGTGACAAAGTATAAATGGCATAAATTACTTTTCGTCAATATTTATCAAAATTGAAACATTTCATATTTTTAAATATCGATATAATTTATATAACGATTAAAGATCTTCTTATGATTTGAAATTTAGAATTATTTGTACTACATAACTTACCAATTATTATATTATCATTGCAGCCTTATTTCTTGTGATACATCTCAAAAGGATTAAAATAATATATTTGTAATACATGGACTCGATTATTAATTAGGAAATGTTGCTCTATATAAGAATTTCTAAACATAAAATATGGGGAAATATAGAAATTCTGGCACATGTTCTCAATACTTTAAAATCGTTTAACGGTAACTGAAGTATAAAATGTAAACAGTACCAATAAAACCTTCTGTCAATGCAATAACATTGATCATAAACATTCAGTGCATTCTTGAGATGCTAAAATGTGTATAAATTTAAAATTTACATAAAAATGTATGTAAGTCATTATTAATATTATTATTATCAAAGCACACTACGATTTTCCTTTCCTGAATCTTTGTCGTGCTTGTGCTTTACTATATTTTGAATGTTTTTCCTTCTCGTTATTCATTTCTGCTTCAACATCATCAAATTCTTCTTTATTACCACCAAAGAGATCCGTTGGAGGTTCCAAAAGTGATTTTCTTTGACACTTTACAAAATAACGGAATCCCTTTGCAATGCCAAAACCTAGCATTGCTATAGACATCGTTAATAAGGCCATCAAAAGAGGATGCTGCATCCAATGAAAAAGAATGAAATAACCATTATAAGCATTCATCTTAACATTGATTTCTAAGAATATTAAACTGATACATATACCGTTAATGTGGGTTTATTTGTAAAAACATAATCAGCAATTACAACTATTACTCCAAGTATGATACCAACACCAGCACCAAGCCAGGGTATTTGTTGATCAGCTACAAAATAATTTACCATATTAAAACCTCATATGAGACATTTTCATTATAATTATCTGAATATCTTGAATGCTATACCTCGTTTGTCTTTAATTAATAATTGTGTTACTCTGCTCATTGCTTCTAAAATCGTTGGTTCATTTGGTTGAAAGGATAAAGCTTTATTGTAAGATTGAAGTGCTTCACTGAAGCGGAAGGTTTGTGACTCTACTTCAGCCTTTCTAAAATAACCCTACAAAAATTTTGGATATACTTATGTTATAATATACTTATTGAAGTGTTTTATAAAAAGCACTCCTGTACCTTGGTCCAATCAGGTTTTAATTGAATTGTCATTAATGCATCTTCCATTGCAAAATGATATTGTTGTAATTTTAAAAATGCAAATGATCGATTACTATACAAGGAGTAATTTTTTGGGTCTAGTTTAATGGCATGAGTGTAATGAAACATAGCCTCTTCATATTTTTGTTCTTTCACACACGCGTTTCCGCGTTCCTTAAAGATTTGTACCTTCAATGAAATTGAGATAATGTAATAAGTGAATCACTGCAATGTTAACTTTAAATTCTTTCACACAACATAATATCATTAATACGACATTTTGTATCAATTTAGATCATAAAATCTTGCAATAAATACAATTATGTAGTCACCAAATAAAAAGTGTAAATACTAAAATATAGATATGAAACTTACAAATGCTTACCTCTGCTTCCCGTGTGTTCGACATAATTTACAATGACTTTGGCAATCGGTTACTTAAAATAAGTTTTTTAAATTATGTAACATACGCGTTATCATTGTCCTTCGAGAAAGTTCTAAGTAACCTGTTATCTAAATATAAGAAATAGTCAACAACAAGAACCAGCCGAAACACCTGCCATGACTTTTTCACCGGTAAGTACATGCGCAGCGAGCATTGACATGTGATACTGCACTGCGCATAAACCTTCTACCTAATCGTCGCAGTCGTCAGCTGCAAACTGTAGTACTTTGTTGAGTTTAACTAGAACAAGAACAGACGTTGATTCTATTCTTTCTGATACTTGAAGTTTTCCCATTGGATATTGCTGAAGAGACATCCGTATAAAAATGAGTTAACGATTTTCACAAAGTGAGCATAATTTTGTGACACGATCTTAAATAGTTGAATAGTTGTCAATAAAAGGTTACGCTTATACTTACGTTTCGATGAAAAACATTTTTGATTATTAAATCAGATTATGTACATATAATGTAAGATTAAGATAAAGCGAAATAAAGATATAAACTTATTCATCTATGTTATGTTTATACAACTCCTCTTAACGTACAATGAAACTCGTGCAAAAGAAGTTTGTAAGGAATTTCGAGTGATGCAGGACGTTCAACGGCGAAAGAATATAAGAACTAAGAAAAAATAGAAAAGGAAACACAAATATATTTTTTGTCATCATTTTAATGTTTGAAATTCTCCATTTCATACAAATTAAGTGGGGGCATTATAATACAAACTTAAAATATATACATCGATATTTCGTAAAACATCTCAAATAACTATGCAACTCATTCATTTAATCCATAATCTATAGATCTCTTTCCGTTATTATTGATTTATTTATTTACTTTTTTTTGTATGCTCGAATCTACTTCGTGTATACTGTGCAACGAAACTGGCAAGTCGTTTGAATAAATATTTTTTTGTTTTTTTAGTTTTTTTTTTGCTTAATTAGCCGCCAAAATGAATCACGGCCGTTGTATTTTTTAATAAAGAGCGTTCATAGTAAATGGAGAATCGAATACGAGCTCATTTTTTGTCAGTTCGACGAATGGAACTTGAGGTTTCTCGACATTAATGACGAAATGAACCTCTATTCGGATTATCGACGAAACGACAGGCACTAATAGCGAGTGTCGAAATTACTTTATCCAGATCGATTATTTACATCGATCGCTCGAGAGCAATAACCTTTATCGTAAAACCGTAGTTTCGGATCGATTTTTCATTTCTTTTTCTTTTTCGATGACTTAACTCGATGACATTTGCTCGTTCGTCTTCTACTAATACATATATCGTCACGATATTTTCGGCCATGAATATATCTTAGCGAAAATAACGAATGTAGTGACCATTTCTCGAGCACAATATGAAAAAAAGAATCGATACAGCGGACAGATTAAGAATTCTTACGATTATTGGAGGACAAATGGCAAACATTTGCTTTCTCGCCAAGTTGCTGTACTTATTATTGCCCAAGTGGGACGGAAGTCACGGATGATTTGGCACTCCTGTTTTAATTTGCTAACGCCTATTCACCTGCACGTTCCTTTTTCTTCCACTTTTCCCTGCGTGTCTTTTTTCTTTTTATTCCATCATTCTTTTAATAGATGCAAATTAATAACAAATTGTGAAATAAACACATGTGAAGAAATGATTACTATTCGATACAAAACACATTTATCAATTAGAAATCGTACAATTTCGCTTGCCTGTTCTCACCAAATCTCAACAAAGAAATGAACAGATTTTAACACAATGTTACGCAAGTTTGTCGGATACAATGGAATACGGTTGACTTAAGTGAGAACAGGATGATTTAAGTATGCACGCAGAACGCGACAAAACAGAACAAAAAAGAACAAGCAGGAAAGAGATGAATCCGCACCGGGACGAAAACTCGTTTTCTACGCGCAATCACGTGCGCGATTCGATCGTTGAGTCGATCCGATTCTCCATTCGCCGTGTTACGATACGCTTTTCAACTTTTTTTTCCTTTTTGTTTTTCTTTTGTTTCCTTATGCACAACCCACATCAGTATTGTTATTCGTTACTGTAAATTGTAAGTGTAAATTGATATTTGTTTTGTCCACTCTTAAAATACATTTTATACATACTCCGTCTACATTCTCTCATATAGTTGTCACCATAATCGTCGTCGTAATCAATAAATCGTTAAGCAGTAGTCGTCATCAAGAAAAAAACACAATGTACCATAATACATATATAATATATAATTATATATGTATATATATAATTATATATATACTTATATATAATATATAATTATATATATATACTTATATATGTATATATAATTATATATATAATTATATATATATATATATATTGAAATTTGTTGACATACTCGCTCTCTTTCTCTTCATTCGGCAAAAAGAACATCATCATTCTTTTTATGCGTCAATCATATCTCTATTACGCTCGCAAGTTCTCTCATCGTCATCTTCTCTTACTTCTTTTCCGTTTTTTCACGTTTTGAGTGACATTCTGGTTTCTTTCATTTTATTCTCGTTCGATATTTCCACGCGTATTTTATTTAACACGCATGATTCTTACTTTTCTTCTTCTTTTGCTGTCAAGTAAAACAGAAAGAAGCATGCGGGGGAAACGGCCGGAAGTACGCGTGAAACAGAATCGTAGCAGGAAGTGGAGGAAGTTGTTTCGCGCAATGGTGTCTCGGTTCTGTGTGCGTCACTCGCCGATAATAACGAACTGGAGAGTCCACCATAGGAAAGGGATCTCTCTGCCTTTCGCTCTCTTTTTCTTTCTCAAGTTCTATCGCACTTCCTCTTTCTCTTTCTTCCTCTCTAGTTTTCGCTCTTTTTCCACCGATACACCGTATTCGTTGCTACTACCAACTACTACACTATAAGCTGCATGCTTCGTCGACGACTTATGATCATCTTACCACTTACCAGGCACGTTTCAATTCTTGGACACACGAGAGATCGCTTTACTCCGCACATTACAGCGATGCTACACGATTCTATTTACGGGGAATATCTACCAATATCGAACTCAATTGTGCTAAACACATATTATTTTACGTATTAATTAGACATTAGACATTGAATTCGTTTATGTGTAAATATGTATCTCGGTAGTAGCTGAAGACATAACCTTAACATCGTTACTAACATATTTTCTTTTTTAGTATTTTCAACAAAAATTGTTGTATTCAAGAATTCATGGAAGAGAATATTAATCGAAGCAACTAGAGAATTTACATATACATGATAATGACTTCGTGCGACGTATCCCGAACAGCCATAGCTATTACGGAACATTGTATTGCAGAGATAATATATACACGCTCGCATAAGGCAACAATCACACGAGCGTTTTCTAGACTGTTATACTTTTTGATTAAAACACCTGCTTGCACCATTCGAATGATATGATTCAATGAACAACTACTCGATTTAGGTGTCTGCAATACGTTTACAGGATGCAAACAATCGGCCAAACAGTTCAAATAATCGATACTCGTTTTACACTTTCGATGAACTTACATGTGCCGAATGTTTCGTGTTGTTTAATTACATTATTGAATATGAAGTTCACTGTACGATGTCAGGATTTCAGCTACTGACGTCGATACGACTTGCCAATTAATCATTGATAATTTTTCATTTTTAGCGTGTCTCATGCACTTGACGTTTGAAAGAAAAATGTTCCCCTCTTACAGAAGACGCAATTTTTCCTCTCAACGGGTTATTTGCACTCGGAACTGAACACTGATTTCAAAATGCCGCAACATTGCACGTCCCAATGTAAAACTCGAAGATAACTCAATCGAAAGGTTAACATATGTACGTAATAACATTAATAATAATAATGAATGGTAATAATAATAGTTATCGTAATAGCAATAATAGTAATAGTAATTGCAATAATTAGCGGAAGAAGAAACGAGGAGTTTGACGAGAAAAAGGAAGCGAATTGGAATATAATCAACAGAGGATGAAAGAATGGATCTTGTTTCTTGCTTTCCCCCTGCCGTGTATCTCGTAATTGTTCGGGTATTCGGAAAGGGATATACGACACATCACTTCTTCCATTTATAATCGTTTATAAATCGATTTAAATCGTTTTCTTCCGTTATCGATAATGTTCCACGCGGTCGTTCATCACGCTCATCATTCTTCGCCAACAATATTTAAATTCTTCTCTCTATCCACATCCATTTGCCTTTGTATATATATACTATATATATGCATACGTAATAATCGCAAATACAACTATATAATGAATATACAAGCCTTTGTCAGGGGGGGCAATGCAGTCGTCATCAATAAAAAGAGTCACGGGTTACATTATACACCTATCCACGAGACAATCGTTCCCGTCGGATCGTCCAACCGCCCTGTGTTGTATACTTGCGTATTTTGCGCATTGTGTGTATGATTGTTGTACCTCCATTTTTACTCGTCATGTCGGACCTACACGAGTGCGAACCGAAGTAAAGAGATAAAAAAGAAGAGAATAGGAAAAACAACGCTTTTCGTTCCTTCTTCTATATCGTCGTCGTCGTCATTCTATTCCCTCTGTTCCTCTTCATTTTCACAGATAATGGAAAGGAATCGCTCGTTTTCGATCGTCGAAAGACAATATTGACCTCGATCGGTAAGGACGAGGTTGTCCTTGCAAGGACAATGAAAGCTGCCGAAGCGGTCATGCTGCCTTTCATACGTTTTCTTAAGTCACCGTATTCTATAAATCGATTCAGTCGTCGAGTATGCGAGGTGATATACATACATACTTAATAAGCACTTAGAGAACACTTCCCTGATAGTATGCAATACATATTTTTTGTGTTTCTCGATGGTACACAGCGAGGGATCGGTTTCGTAATCGTCCTATGAACAGAAGGCAATTATCGTCGTTTTCCTCGTCATTGAAGCCGACGAAATCGAGTTTGATACATTTTTTTATGATTACGACATCGGTCCCCGATTTTTTGTTATTATTCTTTTTGCTATTTTTTTTATATTTTTGCTGTTACTTTTCTACTATCTCTACGAGCTAACCCTTAGTTTGATATGAGTAATAAAAATCATGTTTCTTCGTCCTTCTTCATGATTTCTTCTGATTTTCTTCACCGTTACAAAATATTGTGCGCAGTCATACGTGATCTTTAGTCATTACGCGTTTTCTGTACTTTCTCTTTTTCGCGTATCACGAAGCTTCCTCTTTTGCGTTTAGTCCGAGACTTCGTTCCTCGCTCAAGTATTTCATGGCAATAGAAGGTTTTCACAATTGGGTAAGTTCCTCGAAGACCTCGATACAACGGGACGAAAAGAATTATCAAACGAAAAAGATCGAGTATTACTTGTATTTGGTTTTCAAGTTATTATCGATCGATATACTATGTTACTAATAATACCAACTATCCGGTACAAAATAAATGTTCGTCGAATCTCTTTCGTTTCAATTCGGAAGCTTCATGATGTATTTGAGTAAAGTTTGAAGTCATTCAATATCTATATGTATCCCTAAAGTTATTCATGTACTATACAAATAATATCGCATAGATCTTCAAGATTAATGAACGTTATGTACAGAAAAATGGTGAATTCGTTACAACCTAACCTCTTAGATATATTTTAAACGTCGCTCCTCCTCTACCCGACACATGCTCGATACACAAGTATTAACATGAATTCTATGGTAAGGTTATGCAACAATATATATTCTCTACGTTGCACATTTGCAAGAATCGATTTGCACATATCCAAAGGTCAGCTCGTACGACGCATCGTTATAATTAACTAAACCTCAGGCATCAACGTTTTGTCGTGATAGTGATAATGTTTACTATTAATTTCCAATGTGTATCAGATGGAAACGATATAACACGCACGAAAAATCAATTAGGAGCTATTAATTTACATTGTTTCAAGCGTATAATTCGAAACGTTTTCTGGGAAATGAGGATTTCAAACTTCTCTGAGGAACGTGAGATATTACTTCTTTTTATCTTTTTTAAAAGTATACATGTTATAACTTTTAACAATTACAGATTCATTTTTCATATGACAATTATTATCATATAGTTTTAATAAAAGATCTCGATTTGGAAATTAATAATGCCTGCAATTTAAGATTTAAAATAGTTTTACAAAACGGTGCGTTCCTGAGTATGACTATATCAATGGACATTGGTCCATTTACGATCGCGTTATATTATTTCCACCTCATATACGGGAAAAATTCAAAGATCATTTATCTTCTATCGATATACTCAACGCATTCATTAAGCTATGAGAATTGCGAAATGCGTGCATCTATTCCACGATATTGTATACTGCATCATCCGATTTGAAGGCAACGGCGAACGAACAATTCATTTCACGTCATCGTATCAAAGAAACTAACACTCCGATTCACCGTGTGAAATCAGACAACAAACATAGAATCAACGAAAAGAGAAAATGGCGATGGTCAAAATGAGGTTCCATTGCATCGTGTCGCGGACGAAACAGGTCTTCGGCCTATGAGAAACTCCGCCACACTGAATCATCATCGAACGAAATCTGTACGCAACCTACGTCATTACAAAGATTCTAACATCACAGTCAAAAAATATAGTACTACGCGATAAACAGATGCGTTACAGTAGTACTTCGCTAATTAACCACGGCTCAGGATCTTATTCGTCCAATTATAGGGGAAGATATACTTCTAAGAAGTCTCCAGTATCTTCCTTTTCATAATCAGTTAAATATGAGTGAAATGCAGATACCTGACGTATTTGGTTGTTGTTTCGCATACGTAACACCAGAGGCTCTCTCCAATGATTAGTGGAGATAGCAACGGCCAGTTAATGAGGCACTACTGTATTAACGCTCACCCGGTAACTCACTCATCGGCAATGCTTTATATGTATACCAGCTACCACGTTAGCAGGGAAGAAAAATAATAACAATACTAAGCAACAATTCCAGGCGCAGGTTATGCCCATTTTCTTGCCCAATCGTTTGTTTTCACGATTACCCTCTCTCTTCCCCCTCTTTATTACGAACGATGACAAACGATTCAAAAGTTGTAACGCTAAAAGAATCTAATTCGAGGCACTCGTTGGGAATATTTCTTTCGAGAAGCAACGTTAGAAAATTTGTTCGTTGTACGCGGTACTTTTTAAAAAGCATTCGCCGTATAATGATTTGAAATCGTGTTTCGACGAGAAACTATGATGTCAATGCAACAGACTATGTACGTACGTACAATACGTGTATTACGTACGTCACGTCTAACGTGTCAAGCGAAAAAGAAAGAATGCGATCAGAACTCTCTTTTTGCCGGCAATCACATGTATGCATGCACGCGATATCGAACTAGTTACGCGATCTATATATCCATTAATAAACTATTTAATTCGCTCCGTTCGGAGTGACATACTCCGCTGTATCGCGTATATAAGTAGTATGTTTTCCAACTTAATTGTCTGAATTGATAAAAATAAACGGAAATGAAACCTCTTTTATACGAACATGTAATCTTCTTTGGTTTACTATTTCCGGATAGTATACATGGACTTAGAAAGTTTGTTATATGATTCTAACACGCAAAAAGAATGATATATCAAAACGTGATATGTATGTTTCACCGAGATACTAGTTCTTTTCATGTGTACTGTTTTAAAGTGATGGATAGTGCAGTCAGGAACCGGATCTGAATTGTGTACCCAGATAGCTACATACTGTGTTTGATATTTCCGTCTTTTAATTGCAACTTTAAGACCGAAGTTGAAAAGAGTAAAAAATTAATAACTCAATATCTACGATTACAATTAAATCACATATATTTTTGATAATTATTCGGAATAGGGACGATCCTATTGATTCCAATGAGCTTGAGATATGTTGTCAAATTCAACGTTCTAAACAACTTTTTTCCTATACATACAACCGCCGTTCGACCTTAGTTAACAAAATGTTCGTAAAAAACTTCAATTTTTTGGTTACGATGGCTTATTAATGAGAGAGATAACCATTCTTACTATCGTATAGATAAAAAAGAAGATTATGTTATAAGTTAGGTTAGAATAATACCTGATCGCCTTCAGGTGGTCGGCAACGTCAGCGCGAAATAATTTTCGATGAATCGATGGATATTTGGAATGTTGGACTTTATTCTGATCTTCAATTGGTCACGAATATTCCCAAACGTCCTTGAAAAATTGTTTAGAGAACAAAAATGTATGAAATAAATTGTTAAATAATACATGTAATATTAATGGTGATATGGTCACTTTGACAACATATTTCGAGGTCATTAAAAACGGCGAGGTAGTGTTCCTATCCCGAATATAATATTTTTATATCATAACGATGGTAAGTAATGACCAAATATTATTTATTATTCAATCTATAAACATAACGTGTGTTACCTAACAAAAATACCTGTTAAGTTATTACAATAACGAACTTAAATTAAAAATATTATAACGATTTCATAAATCTATTGCTAAGTACAGTTTATGGTATTTTAAATAGGATTAAAGTCCATTACAAAATTCGATGATTTATTTGTTTTGTATTTTCTGATAAATCACGCGCATTGAGCCGACAAAAGGCAAGTTCACGCAAAAAAATTCTACTTTACTCTGAACACCGTGTCGCCTAAATTTTCAATGGACGTTCATGAAAAATCACCTGTTGCTTAAAATATTCTGGCGAGGGATTTCAAAGTAGTACAAACTTTGTATATTTTACAAATAACCTTTAAAACTGAATATCCTTTTTCGTAAAGATAATACGCTTTTCATGGTTACGACAAGACGTTTGGGTCTTATGAGTCGTTTTGATTTTCTGTTTAAATCGTCCTTTTCGCTTGGCTACGCTTCGATTACGATGGAACAGTACATTCATGAGTCGTTATATAATGAGAAATTTTGTCTGTTGTGCCAGGACGGCCGAAAGAGGCAGTGAAGACATAGAATGGAAGAAAAAACTGAAGTAACCTATCATTAACCTTGTTCCCTATCTTAATGTGAATTTAATCAAAGGAAAACTACGATAAACGATATCGATTAACAAAAATAAACTTCCAGTAGTACATAATAAACGTTCAAACGTTTTAATCTCTGCTGCGCTATTTTCTTCGTTTCTTTGGAGCCGGAAAAATTTTATAAATATTTTAATGTTAATTTTACCTTTAAATTAACCTTTTTTTCTCTTAATGGTATTACACTTTTATTATATTCACTTTATAGTACATTTTAAGTAACATTTAAAACGTAGTCAACCTTTAACGAGTGAAAACTTTCATGAAACGTTCACAGTTTGTTCAAAAGTTTTTCAATTTCATCCAAGTACTATAACGAGGAATTTTCTACTATCAGGAACACCGACAAGTTTTGTAGCCCTTCGCGAGAAGAATAATCGAAAGTAGAAGAAACCTCGTTTACGGAGACCATGTTCGAAGAATATTCGAAACGCTGACAAACTGGCAGAACTCATTCGCGATACTTTACCAATCATTGGACGATTAACAATTCAACATTTAGAAAGAGAAAGGGAGACCGTGAGAAGCATAGAAAAATCGATAAACACCAATGACATTTATTTAGGGATTTAATTTTGTATACCCACGCGCTGTACACCGTTTCACTTCTTTCCCAGTTCTCCATACGACTTTCTCGTCTAAGACACGATAATTCTCTTTTTAAAAATTTATCTAAACGTACGTTGTTTCGATAATGATACGTTTCCCCGTGAGTACAGAGGAAATAAGGAGGAGTAAACGATTCTTTCTTTGTCTGTGACGCGGTCTCGAAGCTCGTTAATGCATATCTTTAGCGAGTTTCCTTTTCTTTCGACGCCAAAACAAAGATATTCTTGAGACTTTTCCTCCTTTATCAGCGTTGGTACGTATTAATATCGTTTACGTAAGAAATAATGTACGTAAAATTACGCTAAATATATTGTATATATATATTTCGTGTATTATATGTATATATGTATAGTCATTTACTCTCGCTTTGCTAAAATTGGCACTTGAATTTTCTGCTTTTTTCTTTCATTCTTAAGCTTTGAACAAATCAAAAGAGAGAGAGAGAGAGAGAGGGAGAGAGAGAGAGAGAGAGAGAGACGAAAAGTTGGAGCAGGCGTCATAATTGATAGAATTTATATATAGTGGTCGAAAACTTTGATTTACGAGAACCTCGACTCCTACTCTTTCCTTATTTCGCGTTAAATATCACTCAATGACACTTACATGGTAAGACACTACGTATATGATTCCGAGGATCAGCGATAAAGCGTGAATCATCGAATCGCGATTTTCCGTCGGTTCAACGATCCGAATGTGATTATTCTGTCGTGGCAAAGATTACTAGAGAAACTAACCGAAAAGGGGAACAGAAAGAGATACGTACTAACCATACTTTACGTACGTAATTCGTAGAAAACGGTATGAAAACAGACATACAAGTACATATAGGCGAATACGATTATCCGATAACACCGAGTAGAGAGTGCTTCGCAACGGAATGAAAAGAAGGCACTATGCTCGTTCGAGGACGAATGAAACACAATGGAAAGAAAGTGTTCGAACTCGGTGAAATCTAACAATATCGAATAACAATGAATATTTAGAAAAAAAGTGGAGGATAAGAAAAAAAAGGAAATAAAGAGAAAGAAAATGACAAAGTGAAAGCGAAATACTGATCTAAATGTCAATTATATTTATTAACTTCGAAGGCATGTATTGGTCATACGATCGTTCCTCCTAAACATACTCGACGATATTAAAACGCGTTCTTAGGAATCGCACACGGTGAACGCATATGCATGAAGCTTAATCGAATGTTCTCTATCGAATATGTTGAGGGATCAAATCTGATACAACGTAAAGGAAATAAAGAGAAATAAAATGCAGGAATAGTAATAATAACGAAAATTTTCAAAATGTTTGCTTCACGTTCGAAGCTCTGGCAATGAAACCGATAACGGAGCTATCGGCAATCGGAACTAATCGTTACGAGTTATCAAATGCATTGTTAAGAGCACTTACATTCGCAAAGACGTTACTTTCTGTACAAATACTACTTGTTCCGACAGTTTTGTCGTTCGTTCAAACGTTTACACGATCCTGAAAATGCTGATCATGGGACAAGTTCGGTATTATGGTTCCATTCTTCTCTGACAGATACTCTGTTCACGTTTCACCCATCTCTCATTAAGTATTTCAGTCCGTCGAATATACGTATACCGACTCGCTTGTTAGAAACGCGGCGCAAATTAGAAACGCGTTTATTGCAGGGTTTACTTAAGTTGCACTTGAATTTTTAGGTATTTCCTTTACGCGCCGAGTTTCTTCTAGTTCAGTCTCTTTAGTGCATTCTATTTTCTGCCTCTATCGATTCGTCCATTAGATAATGGACTGCTCTCACGTGTACTATCATCGTTGCAATGTCTGAATGATCGGTGGATATTTTACACTCTTGATCGATACTATTTGTACATGCGTTAGATTAAAAGAACGTGGGATTTTGCGAAAAATTGTACATACATAAGGTTAATCGAAATTAAACGAAAAAATCATTGGAAAATCTTAAATAATACGATACTTATTTATAAGTAATTAATAATTCGAATCTTTCATTTCTTGGATTATTCGTCCATTACAGCATTATTTTAAATTTAACAACAGCATTCCAAAATTTATTATTTATAATAAAGGAATGGTCTGAAAATATCCTTACGTATAGTTTCTTTTGTTTAATAATCAATGCGCGAATATAATACAAAAAGGAAAGTCGGAATATTCATAATCTAGATACAAACTTTTTACTGAACCATCGTACACCGAAGTTCCCAAGTTATGTATGGCACAGTATGACAGTGTTGAAAAAAACACGCCGGGAGCTTCTTTTCTCTCTTTTCTTCTTTTTTTTTTCTTTCTCTTTTCTTTTGCGCGTTATGCAAATACCTGTTGAATTTTATAATTTTGTTCTCTGTTTCTCCGTTATTCGTCGGCTACGCTATAAAAAGCAGTGAAGTGTAAATGAAATGAGAGTGAAAAGAAACGCATAAATTAATTATTTTATAATTTTTATTACATTTTTTTCTTTTTGTAAATGCAAAGGGAAAAAATGAGCAAAAATAAGATTCCCTATCATTTATATCTACAAATGAACCGATCGTAGTTCAAATCGAATCACAACGACATATATTAACGAGTTCCCGTACCTTTTAGTTACATCCATATATACTTCGATATTAATGTCCTTACAATCCTCGAATTATCTCCATGAACACACACACGATAGATTCTGTAATCGTATATATGTATAATATTAATTAATTAATTTATTTATTTTTTATTTATTTATTTAATTTATTTGCTTATTCGTTTATTTACTTATATGTATATTTTTATATATAAAAATAGGTTAAATTATTTTATTCTAAACAGGCTCTTTCCGTGTTGTTTTGCATTTTATAAATTCGTTGCAATCAGTAGAAAATACTTGTCAACACTGTGCCATTCATATTCTAGCAGCGCTCAGTTATCTCTCTTTTCTCATAACGAGACATCATCTAACATTTCAAAATTATCATTCATTATTCTCGTTTTCCTTTTTCTCCTCGACCGCATCAAACGCATTTTTTAAATCAAGGTTTCTAGAGATTTGGGTTATAATATATTTAGTAACTTTACTTTACTTTATATTTAGTACTTTCCTGTCATTAATTCTGCCACTCAACCTAAATATAGTACGTAAAAGGAGCGAAACACATTGCACAGAGAGTTTTAAGAGCAGCAAACAAAGAATCTCTATAAAATGGGAAACAAAAAAGTCAAAACTTTTTTTTTTCTCCTTGCTTGAAAATATTTTTAGTCGATAGAAACAATATTTTACATTACTAATAAATTTAAGCTAATACAATGAAATCTTGCGACTCGTTCATACAAGTTCAAACATAATTAATTATTCTACAATGTACTAAAAGACTACGATAAAAGTATGTCTTTTTGAAAATACAACAACTAAATTAAGTTACTAAGGCACAAAGACCTTTAACACATAGAATTCTAATCGTTTATATGCAATTTATTTGCATTTTCTTTAAAATTATTGGCGATCAAAAACACCGAGCGGTGTTCGTCAACGAATAAATCAATAGCATATTTAATTGGTTAAAAAAAAAAAAAAAAGAGAACTAGACGCGCAAGATACGATGCACGATAATATTTCAATAAAACTAAAATACAGACTTTCCTTTTCGTTCAACAGAAACTTAATTTTACTTTTCATTATTAATATTTTCATTTTCAGAAAAAAGGAATCTTATTAACTAAATGACTTTCGATCAATTGGATATTAATAAATTTCAAATTAAATTTCTACGAAGCTAAATAAATATGTACAATGCAAAAAAGAAACGACTTGTATTACATTTAAAAGAATTAACGAAACAACATATTAAACGAGTAAATTTTTTTAATTGATTTTATATAGATATGCAATATATCAGAAAAAGCTGCTATAAAATGATTTAAACATTAAAACTTGTAACGTAAAATGTTTACAAATTAACATCTTTTTTTATACTTTAGAATAATTAACTATGTGAAAGAGAAAAGTCGAAATACGTATCTTGTAAGAGTGTAAAGTTATGTACACTAATATTTAAAAACTTTTTAGGTATTATATTTCATTCATACAAACGACGATATATGCGCAATATACCGAATTAGTACGAGCCAAGTTCCCTTCCTCTTTATCACCGTCTTTCACTTTCTTCACCTCCTATCACAAAACACTTACAAATAACTGCAAATGTTTACTTAATGTGAAACAAAGCAAGTGTGAAGTAGAAAGACACACGCCTTATATACAAATCGTCTTAAAGAAAAAAAAAAAAAAAAGAGACAAAAGAATGAGAATGAAAGGGGATACGTTTAAAATTACTATGCAAGATTCTTTCATCGTATTTATGCGTTTAAAATGATATCATAGTAAACAGACAAAAGGATATTAGAAACATTAACATCATAAACTTTCGTTACATATTCAATGGAAAATTGAAATTGGCTTGATATATGTAATATCTTTCTTTGATACCTTCGTTCAGTAACTGCAGGTTCTCCAACGAAGGTTTCGAATTGTATCTATCTTTCTAACTATCCGAACAATAATAGTAGTAATAGCATCAATAATTATATTAATAGTATCTGTCATAATAATAATAATAATAATAATAATAATAATTATACGAAGAAGGTATTCATTCGTACGTATAATAAATTGGCGTATACTGTACAACGCACTGTATATTATATTTATCGCTGACGACGATTAATTATTACTATATGATACTTGTTCGTTTTTAATATTTCGATCTTACCGTTTTTCTTCTTATTTCATTTATAATTTACTTTTACTCTTTTTGGGGTGGGGGGGATTTTTAATTTGCCGTTTGTTAAATATTTTTTATTTCATATCGGTGATGGCTCCGCACCATCTGCCTTTCAATGACTAACAACAGTTATGAAATCGTATAAAACGGATGTATCCTAGCATAACGATACACACAACTGGAATCACTACGAGCGATCGCGTGATTTGGAAGGAACGAAGCCAGTTTTATACTTCGTATCATTCTCATTTCCCTAAACTTTAGTCCTGCTTGTTTTGTGGATATCTGAAGCGCAAAGTGCGGCCATAGCTAACCGCACGTGATTGGTTTATTTATTTTCTTATATCACTTTATGGCAGATAATTCTAAGAAGAGTGCTTAACGTATTCTCATCCTTCCTCTCTTTTGTTTTAGTACGTTCATTTTTTTTTTTTTTCGTTTTAATTGTTATAAGATAGATTCCCAAGTTATGTCATTCTTTTGCCTATTAAGTCAAGTTACACCGACCGAGACCCTGATATAAGAAATGGGCCGTATGGTGAAGGAACAAAAAAGAGAACGAGGAGGTAACAAAGAATCGTCCTAACCTTACGATGCATATAACATAGTCTCTCTCTCTTAGCGGAAAAAGTTAAGGATTCCCTTTGTTCTTTCTCTAACAAGACAAATGAGAACAAAGAAATAAGATGAAAAGAAAGACACAAAAAAAAAAAGATAATCAGAAATGGAGGAACAAAGAGAACAAAAAAGAAAGAAAGAAAGAAAATGGCGAGCAGCAGATCATATATACGATTCGCGGCAGCTCGTGGACAGTCTCTGTGCTAGCCTCCTTTCCTTTTCCCTTCCGACGGAAAAAGAAACGCAGTGTCCTCAGGACGTGGCACGTGATAAGCCATTTACTACCTTTTGGACCCTGTTCTCGCATTCGCATTGTCGATCTTTTCTTTTTGTTTTTAATCTAATGTTAAATTGGACGACACACCTGGAAGTGCGCACCTGGACATGCGCACGGTAAGTAACTTATTATATAGAGTTAATTACTTTTTTCTCAATTATCTTCTTTCTTCGCTTTTTCCCTATTCTTCTTCTTCCTATCTTCCATTGGAGGACAGAGTTCTTTCTTCTCAAGAAAAAACGTTTCTGTGCTCTTTCAGTTCACGCATAATATCTAGTTCTCCGCGAATGCCCTTTTTCCTCATTGTTCTCTCTCTCTCTTTCTCTCTCTCTCTCTCTCCCTCCTCGGATGGACTCTGGCTTTTTCTTCTTTTATTTTCATTATTCTTATACTTCTTCTTTCCCTTCAAATTGTACCGATTGTCGTTAAAAAGATCCTTTATCAATCTGGTTACCATTGGTCGAAGTAGCACGCAAGCGTATCCCGATGATCGCTCACGATCACACAACGTAAGTCGAAGAGATCATCACAGTCGCGCGCACAAATCAGTTACAGAAGAGAGATCCTCGACTTACACGCAAATTTTTTCAACAACAGCATTGAAGGTTCTTCGTGATGTGCGAGTTTATATATAAATATATATATATATACATATATATATATAATATATATATATATATCTATAATATATATCCTATCTATCTATATATATATATAGATATATATATATATATATCCTCGCAACCCCGGTTCAGAGAGTACTTGACTTTGTTTTCGGCGATACAACTCAGGAACCATGTGGACCGTTTTAGATCAGCCTTGGAACATGCCGAGAAAATGCAAATTCTTCGACACTGAAGATAATAGCATACCGACAACCGAAAAAAGGTAGAGAGTAAAAAGCGGCCTTTTCAGTTTGTGTCAGTAGTGCAAACTATCCATTTCCTTCATGTCGTTGCTACCATCTACGTTGCTGCTGCTAGTCACCATGCCACCACAGTTCTGCGTATCATATTCCAATACCAGCCGCTTGATGTGGCTTAGCTTTTCATGCAAGTAATGAAAACGGCATTTCGTTTCCTTATGCTTAGGATTGCTTTTGGTTTCGTTATACTCATCGAAAATTTGCTGCCTTATTTCCTGTAAAACATAAAACAGATATAAATAAATAATTGTTAGATCTTCCATTGTAACAATGCTTCTTGCGATACAGTATCATTGTGTCTTGTATATTATTTACATGCGATACGGTACCTGATATTCTTCCCAATTGCCTGAAGCTTCTTCTTGTTTCAAACGATCTTGAAGCTGTACAAATCGTTTAGATACTTTCGCCACTTGAGTATGTAGCCTTCGATATTCTTCATAATCTGCATTAAATTCTGCCTTATAACGTCTTCTCTGTTCCGTACTGCTTATTGTCGTATAATACCTGTAAGAAATTCGAGCGTAAGTACACCGATGTATATTTTGCTTAGTAAGATCCAAATTAAGATTCACAACTGCAGAAAACTGCACTGCTTTATCTCCATTATCGTAACATATGAATGTAAGGCTGTATATTATAGAGAAAGAATAAATAATTAATATCAAGACAACTATGGAGCCACGATGACGAGTCTTTCTCTAGATCACAAAGCGTGCAGATCGTGTTATTTTGTTTTTTTTTTTTACAATAAATAGATATCCATATTAATGAGCGCTACAACATATGGTAATTAACAATAACGGAGACAAAATCGTAGGAAGAATCTTACTGGTTATTCTATTAAATTTTATTAATTTCGAAGATACTCACGTGAGGTAGTCCGGATACTCCGATGATTTAGGACTCTCCTCTAAGTGAAGACTGTCAGGATTATGTTCGGTGGTGTCATAGTTAGGTACGATTAACTCGTTATACGAGTTAGCAGCTGTTCCGTTATTCTTCTTTCTGGGGTCACGATCCCTGTCGCCAACGCGTCCCCTATCGTTCCTGTCGCTTCTATCTCTCCTGTCGGCGAGTATTCCATTCGAACTACCACTATAACTACCTGCACTACCACCGTCACTCGCGGCACTCGGCATCGAACGAGCCACGCAATCCACAGCCGTACCGGCACTCTCTTCGGCACCAAGCGTTGCAGTCTTTCCATGATGATGACGACTGCTGCTCAAAGAATTATTATGAGCTACACTACTATGGCCAGTGGTCGCGTTGTTAGCGACATTGCTCGCAGACGTTCCGGTGTTCCCGTCCCGATGACCGTGCTGCTGGTTGGTCTCTTCACTATCACTGGTTGGCGTCAAGCACGCTTTTCCATGGCCATAGCTGCCACCTCGTAGCACATCACTGTTCGCTGTTCTTTCGGGTCGATAATCGCCACGACGATCACGCTGATGCTGCCGTTGATCCCAGCCGTCAATTACACCACCGTTGTTACCACCACTGCCACCATTCGCACTACTACCACCGGCTGCACTGGAAACGACACTAACACTGTTACTATTTCCACCACTACCAGCCGTCCTTCCATTCTCCCCGACGTTCGACGATCCAGAATTCAATTCTGACTTCCTATAATGCGATATCCGTGGTCTTTTTGTCGGTAATCCATCATTACCCTGATAATATCCTGGTCGCTTGTTGCCCAACAACGAGGGCGGAGGTGCTGTGATCGCAGGCGGTGAACCTGGATGAGTGGAATTAGGAGATTGTCCGCTGCCTGTAATCATAATCGATAATGTACATTCAATATGTTATTCTGTATTTTATCTGGATTATTGTTAACGCGTTAGCATGTATGAATAGATTGTTGGAACAATTCTTCGAAATTATTGTCAATACTATGGTAACATTTTAGATTTAAAGCTTCTACGACGATGGATGGATGCTATGACTTGGTTTTTCAAAAGAAACTGTCGCAGGTGTATTCTGAGGAAGTGGACTGCGATATTCAGAGAAACGTAGGCGTGAAAGTGCTACTCATCATACGATTGTCTCTCAAAACACAAAATCATGACGCTATAGCAATAAATAGCAATTTTGGTCGGAAAAATACGATTCACAGGAACTTTCGGTGTGAAAAGATTAATATGCTAATGGATTAATACACTGCATAATATTTACATAGATTTAAATTTTTATGAAAACAAGAAATGCAATGAAATCCAAACACAGACTTGCGTCATTCTCTAAATATTAAAATTAACTTTGAATATTTTTTATATTTTTTATCCTGTATATCTTTACACATTCAAATTTCCCAATAACATTAAAATTAAGTTGTATTAGTTATAATCATATTACTGCATTAAGTTCATGTTAAGTAACCATTGTTTTCTGTTTAAATCATATTATAATAAATAACTTAGTAGAGATCAAACACCAAACAGAGAGTGTGTAAGATTTCTACTATACTGTAAACAATGTCTACTCATCTATATGTATACAAACAATGTATACTGTAAACAATGTCTACTCATTGATATGTATACAAACAATGTATACTGTAAACAATGTCTACTCATCGATATGTATACAAACAATGTATACTGTAAACAATGTCTACGCATCTATATGTATACAAACAATGTAGACTGTAAACAATGTCTACCCATCTATATGTATACAAACAATGTATACTGTAAACAATGTCTATGCATCTATATGTATACAAACAATGTATACTGTAAACAATGTATATAATGTAAACAATGTATATGTAAACAATGTATACTCATCTAAGTCTACTCATTGATATAAAAGAAGACCATTATATGTTATTGTTCGAGTACGTTTGGAAAAATATTTTTGTCGATTTGCCAATTTCATCGTCATTAGCTTTAAATCTTTTAACAAGTGAATAAAAGTATCTATGTACTGACAATTGTTCCCGAATGAATGTGAAATATAATTAGACTTTCATGTTGCTCTGTCGCAATGAATATTCGGCGAGATGAAGATTTAATCCGTGAAAATGTATCGTACCGCTGGATCCATCGCTAGAACCAGGAGGCGTTAGATTTTGAGGTTTTCTTCTTTTCAACATGGTCTTTTCCTGTTCTGTATAATAAGGCCAATCTTCTAGCACATCATTCCAGACGTATCTATGCAGATGATACGTGTTATCCCTCATGAAAGCTACTTGTTTCAGAATCATCGGCATGGCGGTACGTTCTCGATCTTTGATGCCCTCTGAAAATAAGATATCGATTAATTAATTTGCGCCAAAAATTTGATGGATAATCTTAAGTTTGTATTTTTCGTTTATATTTTTACCTCTGTTTATACGATCATACAACTCTGGCTTTTTGTATGGCCTCAAAGCAAGAAGATGGATAAGCCTTTCCCTGTAAACAGAAAACAAAATATTCGTTAGAACTAATGGATACTTAGATGATTATTTAGACTTTTATCTTAAGCTACTTATCTTACAAACTTTACTTTGTTTTCGTTCTTTTATCGAACTTTTACGACCGTATTTCTAAATGAAGAACACACGGACAGAATATAATAAACAGTCTTGAAATGCACAAAATATTTATGATAGAATTTAGAATTATTACTAAAACTATTTAATTCGACGGTCGAATAAAACAGTAAAAATATTGTTACTACAACATGATATACATTCTTGTTATTGTTTACAAAATTTCATAGACTTATCGCGTATTTTTAAAAGACCTGTACCAGTTGCAGCAAACAAATTGTTTTCTCTGCAAGTGTTTTTGCTACCAAGCGATATCAAAATAAAGGGAATAACGTCATGTCCTTGCGTGCTCCTCAAATATTTTTAATTTTCTTAAATCTTTCTTGTTTCGTTCTCTGTTTTATCGTTATGAAAGTAAACGATGATTACACGTTCTTCAAGGTACGATTATACGGTCTAATCGAAACTTACTTGAGTGGCCTACGCATGATCTCAGAGACTTTCTTCTCCGGTTGATTTCGAGCTGCTGGTTGATTATTGACAGTGGCCTTGTAAGAGGAAGACAGTCTAGGCTGACTAACGGAAGTTGGAATGCTCGTCGATTCCCGATACCTCGAATTCAATGGTGATGGAGATGGTATAGTTCTTCCGGTAGTTTTCACCTTTACTTTGCGCCCGATGTCCGGCCCATTTGGCTTGATAACTCTGGTGCTGGTGGAAAATAAAACGAAGAACGATAAGGGGCATGCTGATAAATATTACTACTATTTTTAATATTATATTATACGATATTAGCGAGTAAGTGATGTTTTTTTATACGAGAATAATATATAAGAATATGGTATACGAGATTATTTACAATCTTAGAATTTGTTATTATAACTCGCAATGTTTCAAAGCATTGTTGTTAAGAGACGAAGAAGATCGAAAGGAATAAATGAAAGTATGGTCTTTCGTTATTTTCGAAATGATACACGATATAACTTACGTTCCGATAGTTCTACCTTACTTTCCCATAATTTGCATGATTTACCAAGTTGATAAAATGATTGATAGTCCCCTACATCGCGAATAAACTAGTTCCCCGGTACATTAAATATTCATAATAGAAAGTACTATATACGAAACTATGCAAGCATAACCGTCTACGGTTGTTAAACGAAAGAGAAGAAAAATAATGGTCGTAAAATGCCCACGTTTTTCCACTGTCATTTCCAGTTTGAAATCATTACGACGTTAATAGCGCGTCCCTGCTGTATATCGATGGTCCTGAAAAACCTTTTGCAGCAGTGATTAGGTACCATAGTAATATCGTACCGTCATCTTAATATACAGAGTGAAGAATTTTTCTATGACAGAGGAAAGTGATTGATCAATGAAATATTCAAGGAACGTTTTATAGTTGGCATGTAGCTATTTCAGAACGTTTCATTTAACAGACTTCTATTTAATAAAACAGCTTATTTCGTGCGTATGACGTGTTTGATATAAATCTAAGCTCATAGAATTTACAAAAAAATCGGTATCTCTATATTTACAAGAATTATTCATTATACGAGAGTCTTATTTTGGCAAAAAAGAACTGCTAGTATTCAACGTTCGAATAAATTACTGAATACTCCCGGTGAAAGTTATCCGCGTTGGGGACCAAATACTTTTTCTTAATAAAAATTAATGATTTATATACGGCACTGCTATAATATCCCTTCGCACACCGGGTATCCCGATGACCCACCAGAAACTCCGAATCATTTTTACTATGGGCTGCCAGTTACTCCGAGACTACTTACAATCGTACTTAGAATGTCGCCACGGCAACGACAACGGAGCTGTTCATTTCATTTAGAATATCACCACGGCGGCGATAACGGATTTGTTAGTTTCATTTATAATGTCGCCACGATAGCGACAACGGAGTGTAAAGACATATTAATCGCAATTATAATCTCCGCGAATATACAGAAGTATACAGAAAATAAACAGATTCTCATTTTTTTTTTTTTTTGTTCATTGTCGTTACTAAGAAATGCACGCGTATCGTCTCTTATACTAACGAAATAATCTCAAGGGCGAGGGAGGTGGAAAAAATTGGCAAACGCATATATGCGTCCATAGGGATCAAAGGGTTAATTCAAGCTACGTATGTATAGCACAGCTATGATTCTATTATTCTCTGTGACATTTACATTTTCAGTGTTTAGTATCTTAGATTGTTTTGCATTTTTATTATCATATTTTTTACTTTAAAGGATAGAATCCACCGTATTGGAAGATCTAATTGCAAGTAGTTCGCATAATATAATCAGCATAAATTGCTTCGTATAATATGATCGGTATAAACGACTGGAATATTTTACCGTATATCGTATCAGTTAACGAGATCATTTCTATCTCTTAACGTCGACACCTAACCAACCCACGCTTGACGTCAGTAGACAAGGTTCTGGTTGACGCCACTTTCCCACCTAATGTCCAGCTCTAATCTACAGGAATCGTCTTTCCGCGAGGAAAGTGATTAATCGATTTTCCTTTCTGACGCAAGCCATCATCGGGAAAACCCATTATCAGCTTTGCTCTTAAACGCGGAATTATGTAACCGGCGCTACCACTAGACAACTATAGAGAATGCAACTGGTCCAAACAATGCAATGCTTCGGATTATTCTTTTTTCTTTTCCCCTTTTCTACGTTCCTACGATGGGATTTTATTTATCAGAATTTCATCTATCGGAGCCAAATTTTATTTATTATTTTTATTATTTTAGTTACTCTTAAACGGCTATTTCTATACCTACAAAATTTAAAGCTAATAAAAGTAATCGAATTAATTGCAGCGAAGTGGATTTTACTTCTTGCATATGTGAATATACAAAAACGATGCGACATATTGATGAATGGGAAATTAAATATACAGAGTGGTTGGTAACTGGTGGTACAAGCGGAAAGGGGGTGATTCTACGTTAAAAAACAAGTCGAAAATATAGAATACAAATTTTTTTAATTTTTCCATCGAGACAACGATCTACAGTGAGATCCGTTATAACGTACCGCACGCGTACCGAGCGAAAATTCAAAGTCGATTTTCTCGATAACAAAGCCTCGAACGAAAAATTTGTATTCTATATTTTCGACCTCTTTTTTCGCGTAGAATCATCCCCTTTCCGCTTGTACCAACCACCCTGTATATTAGGACATTTTTGTATTCGAAATGAATCTTCCCTCTATCGTTTAAATATACTGACAAGAAGAATCATTAAAATAGAAATCCACTATTCGCAATATCTTGTTACACGACTCGTTTATGTAAACCGTGTATCACACAGTATATCCATGTACGTAATAAGTTTCATCCACAGCGACAGATACCAAAGATTTCGGACCTAAGTCGCACTTGCGAGGCTTTTTTAACCTTGACCGTTACGCTGTTAAACAAATTAACTAATCTGCCTGCACGATATCCATCCATTGTCTTACAATCCCAATGATCTTTTCTTTTTCGTTCTTTGGTTACATCTTACACGATAATGTCTCTTGTAAAATGAAGATTGGCTTATGTAACTCTACCATTCTCGCTACTTCCCTCCTCGTTCTCTGTAATTATCAACGAACATCGTGTAAACGATAACGAATAAACTAAACTGATATCGAATTCAATTCGAGAATCGTACGAATTGTCATGAACGATGGATCTAGAAATAACGTGATTTGGAACGAGGGTCGACTTACTTAGCAAGGTGAAGTGCATACGAATATGACACAGAAACCACTCGAAAAATAGAACGAGCAAGCATATAAAGGAATGGAACCGTGCACGAACTCGATAACGAACTCATGGAAGAAAAATCGACCTCCATGCAGGATCGATGAAGTCGAGCCTTCGACGTCCGTATCTTTTCAAGGGGTGACTTACCATTTGTTCTTGTTATTCTCTTCGGCAACGGCCATCCGATGCCTGGTTGTCTCGTACACATCGTCATTCGCTTGTATTCGCATTTTACACGGCAATGCGCCAAGACTCTCCAGATTCCTGCACAGGAAAAATGGAACACCATAAAGAGACCGATAAGTCGCTAGAACGAGTCTCGACGCCGTTTTTCTCTTTTCTTTTTTCCGCGCCGTTTCCCGTGTCTTGAAAATGTGCCACGCGTTTGAAAGACGTGCAGTTTCTAGATTCGAGCAGTGGGAATCGATTTGATCCTCCCACGAGCAGATGGTTACACGATGAAATTTAAGATTGGTTTTCCCTCTATATATGATTCTTGCCAAAGTTACAGACCAACTTTATCCACCGAATAGAAAATTTAAGATCGTTTCTTCTCTTGGTAATTTAGAGGATGCGTAATATCTTTCGGAATTAAAAATGAATTTTAGCTTCATGGATTTGATACATTATCCGTCAGGAAATAGATCTTCCTTCGGGATTGTTAGAGATTAGCGTTGGCTCTATGAAGCTGATATATTGTCTGACAGAGATTTAATTTTCTAACTGACAAGATACGGTAAGAATAAAGGTGGTTGAAGACCGATGGAAGGAATAAGAAATATTATCACACCGTTGCAGAGAGTAAATCCGAATTAATTCTTACGCTCTTTCATCTTCGTCTGTCGCTTTATCTGTGGCATGAAGTTCACGAAAGTAAGGCTAATCATACGTTCGAAGGACAGTTTTCAATTATCGAGAAAATGTTTCATTCATGGAACATCGGATCGAACGCGATTATAAACAGATGTATACCCATTTCAATTCCAAGCATTATGGTAACGTTAAATTTAAACCAATTTCAAAATCTCTCTATCAAAATCACACACGTAAATATCGTATATCGATAATTATACGTTATAGGAATATTATAGAAGAAAAATTCTGTCGTATTTATACAATGATCGCGTGTAAGTAACGTGCCCATTAAGTTCTACGACAAAACAGTAACAGTTTGTGGTATGCAACTATGTATTCTGCACGTCACTGACCTCACTAAAGAAATAGACAAACTCGAAGATGGTATCCCGCTGTTGGTAGCCATCCACATGTTATTTAGCAATTAAGCTAGAAAAATTTACCGAATGTCCAGCTGGACAAATTCTAAAGTACAAACTAAATAATAATAAAAAAAAACTATGTATTCTGTTACAGTTTACTATTATTGCGTCCCGTTTTTCCGACAAGGCCACAGATTAGCGTCAGCTGCGATCATTTTACCGACGTCATATACGTATCAAGTCGAAATCCGCGTGAATTATACAGGCTGGTTGGTAACTGGTGGTACGAACGGAAAGGGGATGATTCTACGCGAAAAAAGAAGTCGAAAATATAGAATAAAAATTTTTCGTTCGAGGCTTTGTTTTCGAGAAAATCGACTTTGAATCTTCGCTCGGTTTTGTTCGAGAAAATCGACTTTGAATCTTCGCTCGGTACGCGTGCACTTTATCGCGTCTCGTTATAACGGATCTCACTGTAGATCGTTGTCTCGATTGACGTTTTTTTTTTATTCTATAAATTTTTATTCCATATTTTTTATTCTACATTTTCGACTTCTTTTTTCCGCCTGTACCGCCAGTTACCGTAACCGTAATAATAGAATCGAGAAGAAGGCGATCTCTTTTTTCACGTGAAGCTTCATTTTCGAGAAAATCGAGTTTGAATCTGTTCAGTTCACTCGATCTGGCTAGCTACCCCGTTACTTTTATTTACGTAGATTCAGAAACGATAACAAGGTGATTTTTCCGATTGACTATACATTACATAGATAGTTACTTACTTAGGGCTCGTTTGTTGGATGCACTCGAAACTACCCTGAGGACCCTCGATGTCTTGATTGCCAGACAGGCTAAACGTAAACCCTGTGGATCCATGGTTGGATTGGGTAGGTGGAAAGGAGAGTTGCTGTAATCAGAAAGCCACTGGTTATTCGTGTGCCTTTATTCCGCTAATAAGGTCGTATTAACTTATGAAACAGCTTATGGTGCAGTACTTGGTGTGTAGGTGACACGACCAACCATATAGTATTCTCATGTTCCTATACCAGCGACAGCTATCTATATCTGCCGGTTACATGAAACTGTACAATGTACAAGCATATGTATCTCCACTTACCTATCTATCTGTTTATCTGTCTGTCTAAGCTTTTAAATAAGATCTGTATAAGTAGGATCTAATGTTCCTCGAGGCAACGTTTTATACGTTGGTCCTGTTGTCGTTACTCGCGTTACGCGCTTTAATCTCGTATCGTGTGTTTCGTTTGGTCTCCTTTTATACATCTTTTCCTGTATCTCAATATTGCGCGAAAATTGGGTAATAAACACGTAACGATAGAACGAGGGTGAATTAAGGCGAAACGATTAACTTATTTTCATTTTCTATATTAGATACAAACAGCAGTGGTCCGATCGCTAGAGATCGTGGACTGTTGACGAACAGGTTTCCCAATAATTATCGGAATCAGAGAAATATAACTCTTTTTATGTTTTTATTATGTCATTACGAGAGAATTTTATTGGGATGATTGAGGCGCGTGCGACGAGTCGTGTACCAAACACGACTATATTTGTATTACCTTTCGTGTTAATTCTAGAGGTAAAAATTGACCTGACTGCCAATACTAGCTCACTCGCATTGACTACTTTCCTCGTTTATCCTTGGCGCACGCACAGCGCTCAGAAATATACCTCAACGGATACCATTGTGTTCGTTGGGGTTCGGGAATCTTAACTACCAGTGTTCGTCAGCAGTGGTCATAAAAGTATACTTAAATGCTCAAGAACACGTTCGCAAATAGCAAGGCCAGCGAGGACCGACCATTACACGAACTACGGACTATCAGCGTGACATTATACGAAACTGCGTTACGAAGGAACGCGCTATGCATAGCGTTACTGTATTCCGTAGTAAAGTAATTCCAATATCATCAAGTTATTCGAAAACGGTTATTTCAATATCTTTAATTATACAATCAGGATGTGGATCAAACATAATTTACAGCGAATCACGTATAAGCTATAAATTATATGCGATTAACATCTTTTTCGACGTAACACACGCTACACAAAGCAGCATTCAGATTTTCCACTGAAACACGTTCTCTCGTTACGTAAATTGATGGAATAACGTTGATTAGAAGCACCCTGTCAAATTACACCTAACCATCCACGATTAAGCTCCAGTGGACATCGTTTGGCCGGCTTTTAACGCGGTTCCCGCGCGACCATAATTTCGACAGATAACAAAGGTGCGCTCTGTGCGCGGTATCGGCGTGCTGCGATAATTTCAAGCTCGTTCAGCCTTGCATTCAGTCAGCGCGCGTATGGACGCGTCTATTCGCCAGCTACGAGTAGCGATAAACGTGGCGAAATTGGAACGACACGAACGTAAACGAAGCGGCCGTGGAATTTGGAGAATTAGCGTGTAACGCTAACGATTACGCAGCGATGTGTGTAATTTAACCTCGCTCGGTCCGTATGCATCAATTACGATATCAGAGTGATGGTCGCAACTGACGACGCGTAATTGTCGAACAGCCTATCTTAGATCGTTATCCGTCAATCCGTCCCGATTGATCGCAGAAACGAGCAAGAAAAATTGGTGCCGAGCGCAGTCGTTCACGAAATTGTTTGAATACTTTCAGAAACTTTTTACGCATATATCACGCACGTTACGCGAAACATTCTGAAAATCGATTAGCGCCACAACGAAACGAGACTATGGCAATCGTATTGGTAAAATTCGAAACCAATCTGAAAATGTATGTAGGAGTTACGAATTATTTATTGCCAGTATAAACTTCGCAAGTTATTTGAACAGTATTGTACGTTTAAGGCCACTATTATATTACTATCACGTAGTAATTTTTTGCTAAATATATTTCCGAGATACGTGTTATGACCTCTATACCCTACGTACGTCTTCGAATTGATATAGTCATGATTGGTCGTGTTTCACTCTGGCGTTAATAACGTTTCAAGATGTTTTGTATCACGCGTATAATGTGCCCATAAGAATTTGTTAGGTTAGGTGCTAGCTACAGTAGGTTAGGTTGCGAGCTACAGTATCTTCGAAATTGCGAACGTAAAGTTGAACTTGGTCGATAGGATACATTATAGTAATAGATATAGATAATAATAGTCGAGGTAAGGATTGAAAATGTTGAAGTGGGTCTTACTTCAAGGAAAACTTCATATCTTCTCAAGTGTTCAATTTTCTCAGTCCCCGAAACCACTGAGTATTGTTTAGCACTAAATTAACTCGAAGGGCCTCTCAGCCTCATAGTCTTTTCTAGAAACAAATGGTGCAGCGAGGTACAGAAAGATCAGTTTGTTCGTAATTATACAAATATCTATAGACCCATGGCTTCGGAGCTTTTTTGTAAAGTAACGCATTGTACTAATACTTAAAATTACTTAAATATATTTCTGTTGTACATTCATCCACGCATTTCCTCTCTCTATTCCGAGATTAAACCTCAACAGGAAACAGTTTTGATAATTTCAATTTTAGTCTCTAACGAAATGTTTATTGATTAGCTATGCGTTGTTTTGTTTCATGAATGGTGTCTGCAGTATCGGTAGGTAACGAACACTGTCGGTAATAGATGGTAATTGCATTCATAGAACTAGAGTGTTTATTTTTGCATATGATCACCAACATCGTAAATCTAATTAGAAGCTTCTGTATAACGAAAGCGTTAATGGATAGAACATCAATAAATATTTTGTCTTCGTAACGAATACAAGTTCATTAATTCGTAACGATTAGCAAATTATAATCACATACTACAAGATCACTTTTTGTCCATATATTTATAGGAACTTTCCTTAAGGCAGTGGTAAATATAGTTGGAATATAAGCAGTAATTTAGATTATTCAAAGATTGCTTTTATCAAATGACGATACTATTATCAAAACAGGCCCTCCTTCGTTTACTATCAAATTCCACAAAATTAAAATTCCATTCTCCCATAAAAAATTCCATACATCTGCTACTAAGTGCAGTCTCGCTTGAAGATTTCCCATGTGTCACGAGGTCATCAGACACGCTCATCAATTAACAATCACGTTCCCAGGGTCGATCGAGCATCGTATAGTATCGTCTCGAAGATACCTAAGCTTTTTCGAGATACTGCAACGTATAAAAGTATCGTTCTGACAAAGTACTACGCCAGCACTTCGTGGTTCGACGTCGTTCAGAACGAGATGTTTCGCAATAATATTTTGTCAGTTGCGCGATGACGCGTAAATAACGATCGGCAAAACGGTAGTCGATGAAGAAAAAAATTCCTTTGCTTCGTATCAACGATGAATCGTACGATTAAAATTCGTGTAAACGGGTTGTAGTATAAAAGCGAATAGAGCCGTATAGAGGTTACTGCGGTGAAATTTTGTTTCAGACATGCAGCGGAGGATGCGATGAACATTATCGTATCCGGTGTGCATCGAACGTGGAAATGGCAAATGGCCCGGCACGAAGCCCGTGCAAATCCGTTCGCGGAAACATTTTGACGTTTATGGTAACAGAAGTCTCCTTCGGTACGGGAACAACGTACATACATCGACAACTATCGAGTCTATATCTTGTCGGATTCGTGCTATAAGGACTATTTGCATCGCGATGACGACGACAGAGAGCAGACACATTTGTCCATATTCAGGCCTATGACGAAAACGAGATCAGGAATCCATTCCCCTTTAACCAATACAAATAAATGTAAGCCTAAAGTGGATTTAGTAGAATTCGAATCATTTAAAGGAAAGTATAGAAACTGGAACAACAAGTACAGAACAGTGCCTGTTTTTCGCTATATTGTGCGATAAAGTAAATTGCCTTAACACATTTACGATACGCGATTTAAATATTAATATCAAATTTTGTAGAAGGAATTAGAATGAATTCGGTCTATGATTACTAAAAGAACGAATCTAAATACGCGTTAAATACGTCGATAAGCAAGTTTTAAAGTTGTCCATGTAAATTCAAATTGGACTAGGTATAGAGTTCTTATTTGCATCGCTTTTTACTTTCTATAGTACATTTTTATACCCGATTCATTCACGCGATGTATTCACTACCGCCAGATAAGAAATCCGGTTTCCATGCTTTCGAGAATTAACTTCTCCTCCGTCGGTACATGCAGACGAGAGATCTGCGCAGCTTTTTCCCCGATTGAATTTCATCGAAAGTCAGTCGAGCACGACCGACTATTTCGCAACGTCCATGGTTGTACCTCTGCCCCTGCGCGTCTCCCACTCCTCTACCCCCTACCCAATTTCACCCCTGGCTGTTCCTTTCTCTTCCTCGATTCCTACGAAATCCTTTCTTTTTTTCTCTCGTTGCGCGCGGAACGCCTCTTGACATTTGGAAGTAAATCGGTCAGCGGACCGATTACTTTTCGGATGACGCGTTCAACCTGACAATTAACTCGCAAGTTGAAGGACATAGAAGAGAAACGATCTCTGTCTAGATTCCTCTTTTTTCAGCAAAAACGAAACGACGTTCTATAATCTAGAATCTTTCATTTTTCTTCGATATATTTTAATTTCTCTGTAAGAGAACGTTTATCGTGTTACATAGTAGTGGCAAGTGTATCTCTAATTACGTCCATGACAGAAGAACTATGCACAACGAAGGAGGGCAACCTTCGCGGATGAAATCGTTGGAAGAACGTTTCGTAGATACGAAACTCGAGCGTAAAAGGCTGACCGGTATCACGCATGCGCAGAACGCGAAAACTCGTGCCGAAAATTTAACCAACCAGGCGGATGGTAACCGTTGCGAAACGTTTGTCGGTATGACATGACCGTGCAAGCGAGTTCAAGCGATATTATTCGCTTTCGATAATGTAACCACACCGTCTCGGTTTCCACGATATACTTGTTTATTTTTCTTCTTTCCTTACTCTATATATATCCTTTTTGTCGATTTTCTTTACCCAGCCACCAAAAAACCGGTCCCCGAAGCGATAGCAAATGACGAAACGATTAATGCGTATGTTTACCAAGTATTACGGAATTACGACATTTTCAGTTCACACGACTCGATGCATGTTGATCTTGGAGAGTTCAAAAAAAAGTTTTCGTCGGCCGACTGTCATTCGCTGATATGTTAATGGCGGATGTTTCGAAAGTTAGTAGCGGCAGTGGTTGACTTAATAGAATGATTCTTAGCAAGGTAATTTTATTGTTACGTTTGTAAATGTCGTTTGAGTTTTGAGCAATATGCGATTGATCCTATTATCTCATCTAGCTAACAAATGAAAGTTAATGCGACAGGATGAATCTTGAAGATTTTCAAAATTAGCAGCATGTGCAATGAGACTGAAGTTGTCCAATGTTGACATTTGATGAATCTGGCTTAACAGGAGTAACAACTAGCCGAAGAAATAACGGGAAAAGAAGAAGATCGCCAAAAACTTAAGATACAGAAGATATTTAAAATCAAAATGAAGACAAGAAACAGAAACGTAGGGTACAGGTAGGATACGTGTATGCGTGTACGCATTTTCTAAAACTTCCTAAGTTTAGATTAAAAGAGAGAGCGTCGTAAAACAGGAAATTTCTACAAACAAAAATCTCAAAATAAATAGCTAATTTTTGAAAATCATTTTTTACACAAAGCGGTCTTACGCTGGGCTAATAGTCTCGGGCCCAGTAGACAGAACTCTTTGATCCAGCACTGACTAAAATACATGATTCGTCTTTCTTTGCTTAATTTTTCGAATATTAACCCCGATGGACTTGCGATGCAAATTTGATACGAGAATTTCAAATACAAAATTCAAAAAGGAAATTTGATAAGACACGTAGGTACGTTAAATCGTGGGTCGTCGATCGGATGAAATCGGTATATAAAAAGAAACGAGGTACAGAGAAAATGACGACGCGAGACGAGTGATCGTAATCTTCGAGGAGGAAGGAAACTTCTCTCACGGATATTCACATATCGAGGAGACGAAGGATCCCCCTTCTCTTCTTTCCTCTTAAACGAAAGGTTGAACCGCACGAGAATGCGAATGAAAGTTTCGTGAAGGGAGCAAAGCCGTTCGTTTAAATTTCACTACTCGAAGGACAACCGTCTCGTCGTCTCTTTACTCGTCACGGGATATTTTCTGCGACGAATGTTGATTACAAACATTCTCATATGATTGCTTTATGACAAACAAATGTAGCTATACAAATCGACTTGCATCGCACTTATCTTTTAATCCTTTCTTTTTTAGTCTTCAAATTTACTTTTAACTTTGAGTTTCGTTTTCGAAATTTTTATCTACATGCTGATGCAACATATTGTATAGGCTTATCTTGTAAATATTTATAGAAGATTAAGAGAATACAAAGTTCCGAGATTATTCCATTTCTCTGAAACTCTCAAATATTTGGCACGATGTTGACATTAAAATAGGTATAAGAGTATTAGAAAAAGAAACGCGTAGTATCTTGATTTCTCCTTGTTATTTTAGAATTTTATTTGCTTTCCGAATCGACTGTAACACGAGGCTATTAAATATTCGAATCTCGACAAAGTCCGTTCAAAATTGTTTCAGCGAACAGGTAAAACCGTACACGAAGCTCTACTCCTTGAAATTTGAAATTGAAATGGCGAGTATCACATTTATCGAGGTCTAGGTCGGAAGCCAGGCGTACGTGCAGGCTAGAGTATACGCAAGATACGTGTCGTTGTCGTAGAATTTAAAGTCCAATGAGAAGATAAAAAAAACACGCACGAATACGAAATTCTGCGATAAAATATACAGCAATGTCAAAGCATCAGAAATGATTCCGACCGATTAATTTATTAACGATTATATCACACATTGAGTCAGCGTTAAGAGCCACTCAATGAAATAACGTGCAAAAATCGATCGATATTATTATAAAAGTTGATATTATTATAAAATAAATTATTGCTTTTTACGCTTACAAAAACTGTATTAGAATACATCGCGGCAATTTATTACGTATATAAGATTGTTTATTACAGTATTATAAAATACTTTAATCTCGACGAATTTCATACAATTATAGGATGTAGATGTAAAAATGGATAGCAACGAAAAAAAAAAAATATGAAATTCCTTTTCATGATCGCAATGTAAATTCGATATGTTTAATTAGATAATTAGTCAAAAGATAAAGAAATTGGCAATGAAATACATATTGCGTTAACGCAACTTTTAATGGCATGGATTAAAATTCAATCACTTTTTGAGATTAATCGAATATACCACGCTGTTGTATTCTTCTCTGTGTGTGTGCGTGTGTCAACAAATATTAAATTCCATATTTAAAAGTGCAAGCGTACGAAATGCGCATACTTTCAAAGGAATGAATCCATTTTCCTTTGTACAAATCCCTTTGTACGCGAGAACGACGCTTGTATTCGATGTGGCTGACAAAGAACCGCCTCGAGTGGTCTACGTTATCAGAATCTCGATAAAAAGGCGATAATCGCGGTAGAGATTTCAGAGATCGTAGAAGGAAAAGCCAAGAATCACAGTCTGGATTGCCATAACGTTCTTTTTTTTTTCTTTTTTTTATTTTTTACGACTTTGAATACGACCAAATATAAGGAGAAGCCAAGAGGTTCAAAGCGAAAAGAATTCCGTAAAATTCAGTAGAAACAATCTCACTGTGAGATTAAAGTAAATAAATTAAGTATAATTAAATGGATCACTTTACTAATCGAAAAATAACGACGATAAAAGTAATTTAAAGATTGTAGTAATCTGCTGGATCATCGATCAAGACGTCAGATAAATTGACTAGAAAATGTTATATTGTAATAAAGCATTTACGATATCGTCGAGCGCTGTATAATTTATCCAGTATATTGCATTCGTATGAAAATTGTACGTATATCGTTAGTTTTCTTCAAATAAATCCCGCTCGATATGGCATTTCGCTCTACAACATACAACGTCATAGCACCGTTAAACGATTCGAGCTAAAAGTCGTGTATGTAATCGCGATAAGGTCCTGTTGCAATGCATCTTATTAAAACAGCAGTTATAAATGTACGCTCGAGACACGTGAACACGGCATGCAACTTCGCCAGACAATATTTCGCGCTATGTAAATTGTAGCTTTATTAATGTTGCATTATCATATTTCGTTGCAAATGTATATGCGAATAAGCGGAGTTGAGCTTTCGTATTATACGACAAGTTTGCGATTCGACGGATGGAGACAGATATGACAATTTATCACGGTTTAATTGCATTGCGAGTTGTTACTTTCTTTTCGCTAATTCGAAGATGATACTTTTCGTGCAGGTTTTTCAAAAAGCTGAGAAACTTCAAGTATTCGTTCAGATAAATTCGTTAAGATAGAATTTCCTAAGTTCTACAATTGATACATTAGCTGGAATATTATATACAACGATACTTGTATTAGAATGGAAATTTTGCTTCCTTTTTAATCACAGAGAGAGATTGAACAAGGAGATATCCGTGTTAATAGATTATAGAATAGATATAAATTACAAAAGAGGCAATCCAGATGGTAAATTAATTTGTACTTGTTCTGTTTAGTAATAACTTGAAATATTCAGAAGATGCACAAAGGATACTGGAAATCCTACTATTACAGAAAATTGAGGAAGACTACGAATAAAAGGAACTAATCTCCAGTTCCTAATCTAAGAGGACCGACTGAAATAGTGAAAATGCTACAGTGTGTCTTAACCGATTTTCTGTAGGTCGCTTTTTACTTGGAAACTTCTTTAACCCTAGAATTGAAACTTTAATTTTGATCAAGTTTCATTTCAGTATCTTATATCGTAAATATACAAACGTAATGTATAAGAAAGTAGGAATTCTTCGGACAGAGTCTGCATAGAGTTCATCCAAGGTATTAACGATCCTAACAACGCCAGATGATTTTTCTTCTTTTATCTAAAATCACGTCTAAGCTAAATTCAACGTTTCATAACCAAGATAAAGGAATATAAAAAATTGCCTAACAACGACCATGCGATCGTCCACCTTCTTCGTAAGACTATGGTTTCTGTTATAAACCCAGAGACTAATTTTAAGCGACGTCAGTCAGACCCGATGCACACGAGCGATACGACATCGTCGTGACACGGTCTGCAATTCGCTAGATTTATGGTCGTAGTAATTCAATGCACACAGAAGCGGATAATTCGTGAACGTGATCTGTTCGAAACGTAAGGCTACCGAACGGTATGGTGTCGCCTTTACAAAATCGCAACCGCTTCGCATCGGTTGCATCGAGGCCTTGCGATTCGCGCGATTACCTTTCGATCAGTTTGCCAACTCGCCCACCTATTCGAGCTGCTGGCTTCGAATTATTTTGGTGCTTAAAGCCACGACCAGCCGAGAACAGAATCGTTCAGCAGCCGCATACGCTGCATTCCCTCAAACGTGGAATCGCGCTGTGCGTACGCGGTTTTACCAAATCCCACGATTCACGTTCCACCGCGGCGAATTTTCGTATCGATACGTCAGCTCGAACGAAATCCTCGTGTACTCTATCGTTTCACGCGTGGAAAATCCAGAGAATGTACGAACGCTCGATTGGTATTTCGAGCATCGCGTTCGATTATTCCACTTTGTTTGGCAGCTTTAAATGTTGCACCGAGGATCGTTGATGAGGGACTGTGGTGTCCTCACGGTCGCCTTTCTCTAATTGCCAAGGGGTACATTGTTTTGTTTTATGAGAGGAAAATTTGGAGAATGCTGGAATACTGCATTAGCATGATCGGTATGTGCAATTCGTTTTCCACTATTCTGATTTCTAATGAATCGTACTGCATGTACCGAACGATGGATTGTTTTGTTGGCTGATTTTTTATTGGTAATAGAGCGTTTATTTTACGAAGGATTTGCAAATTTTCGTACAAGCGAGTGTTAATAAAGAAAAATGAAGGAGACGTAACTGTGGAATGCTTGACAGAAAAAGATATGGATCAGACAAAGAGATGAAGACGTAACAAGTTATTATCAACTTTCACAAATTGAAACTATCTTTAGCCGACAAAAATTCAGTGACGTAACTTTAAATAAGAGGTCTTTGTATTAAAAAACTCCGACTAACGGAATTTCGAAAAATAAAAACCGCTTCATAGAAGGAAACGATTAAAGGGACCAAGAGAAGACAAAATTGCTTAACAAAAGAATTTCCACGTTGAAAATAACCGCAAAATAAAAGAAATGATCATGAATGAGAAAATAAAACGAGATAAAAGATAACGTAAAATGTTCGGCACACCGATTACCAAGAAACCACGATCAAACAAGAAGATTAAATCTGAAACGTAAATTCGAGTTAAAGGTATTTAATTACATTCCATACGGTGATGGCCGTTTCGCGTGCGGAGGCCAAAACAGTGCAGTGATCCACTGTTGAACGAAAACTCGTAGGTGGCCGCGTCATCTGTACATTTATAGAGTGGAATCGATCGACAGGAATGTACGTTACAGCGATTGCATCACGTATGCAAAAACGCGGAGGAGATACCAGTCTCTTAGACGCGAATTTAGGGAATTACGTGAAATTGTTTTCCATAAATGATTACTACCATGAAACGTTTAATATTTTCGTGTGATATCGATGTAACTCGATAACCTGACCACCTAAAACCACATGGCAACACATCCGAGGAAAAAGGAAGTTTTTAATTCTTTTTAGCAAAAATTAATCGACTCTAAACAAAGATCAAACAATCGAGCTGCGAAGGAAATTCTACGTTGCAAAACACGTTGAAAATTTAAAGAAAATACGTATACGTAGATCGGAAGATTTCGCAGCGAGCAAGTGAAGAAACATAGTTTCCAAAAGATCTGAACCTGAACGCGTCTGTCCCTGTAACTTGGTCAGGAATTTGAATTCCGATAAACCATTTTAGCGGAATTTCTATGGGCTATAGAGAGTCATACGAAACAGTAGAATAATATTCTAAGACTATAAGAAAATTAAAAAGAGAGAGTTGGAATTTTTGAAACAGTCAGGCTGGTGGTACCCCGTCAAAATGTCTTTCGGCGTTTAACGACGCATCGCATCGCATTCGTGAATGATACCTCGCTTTCGAGCGAATAAATGACGATGAAGCAGCAAGCAGTCGTCGACGACGCGACCATGCGTTCGCGAATCCTTTCAGAAACTTCTTTGACCTTTCCTTTCGCGCTGCATGCCCACTCACGGCAAAACATGAAAGGGAACATCAATCGGAGCTGCCTTTTGTTCATAAACTCGCGCCACGCTTTGTTGCTGCGTCTCGTTAAGCCTTGATGACACTGTTAATGACTTTACAGAAGAAGAACGAGGGGAAAGAGTGGTAGCCGTAATGCCAAGAGTTTTGCACAAGGTATTACTTTCAAAGGTATCGTGCCGTACGGTCGTTTTATTTAACTCGTGGAAAACATTGATATTCCATTGGGATTGTTATTCCAAGATCGATACCGTATCCGGTTCAGTTAGGAAATTTTCGATGATTTCGATGACCGTCTTCGCATATTACCTTCTTACCTGTCATATACGTATTTGGTGACTTTGGAAAACGATGCTATTTATTATGGATTTTTGATAAAAGAAATTTGATAAAGAAAGACGATGAATCGGGACAAATGTCAGCCTTCGTTGGAAATGAAATGCCAGGGTTTCAGAAGAAAATTGTAAGTTGGTCGATAGCTTCCCAACGAAATATACATAAATAGTTCGTCGGTTATTTCAATATTTGCGTAACTTTTCTTCTGACGAGAAACTGAATGCTTTAGAAGCCACGGTATATGTATCCATTTATTTGATTAAATGTTAATTCTCCGGAGTTACATCGTCTTTGTCGGTAATTAAAGTTGATAAATGCTGACAGGAAATAGTGAGACGAAGAAGCCAGCGAGTTTTGGCCGAATTCCATTCCATCGAATCGAATGATTAAATTAGACACCAGAAAGACGATACTTGCACTCTAAATGGAATTATAATTGGAATTTTTGTTGCTCCGTTTCGCTCCGCTATTTCCGCGAATTCAGAAACGATAAAAATAAGCTTTCGCGTATCGCGAGGCATCGTTCGTTCCTTGAAATAACTACACCTCCAAGACCATTGTGCGTATTTTTACACTCGACACACACTCCATTTAATACAGCGCCCGTTTCTTTGTAACGGAGAATTAAATCTCTACGCTCGGAGTTCCGATTATGTTTTAACCTTCTTGAAAACGAACTATAATAGCCGTCAACGGTAGCAGTACATCGCAGAAATCTCACAGTTAATTTAACTGACTTACAAAATAATTTACAAATATCACGCGAAATAACTTACACGATGATACGTACGATAATATTCTCCTGAAATAACGTAGGATAGAAAAATGAAAATGCACCACGGTTCAGGAGAGCAAAACAAGAGAGCCGTTAAAAGCGTCTATAAGCGATTTCCTCCAGCCACGAAGCATTACGTACTCGACAAACTTAACGAGAAACTAACTGAAAGTTACGACGGGTCGTGTTTTAGCATCGAGAAAATCACGGGCTAATTGAACTGAACTTTTCTGACAATTTCGTCGACGAGAACGGGCCTTGAAGCGTCTCCAGGCGAGTGCTGTAAGCTGCAGCTCCTTTCGCGAATCACACGCGAATCAAAAACAGCGAGACGACGTAAAAAAAGAAAAAGCAACAACGACAAGATAAATAAATAAATGAAAAGGAAAATTAGGGAAAAGGAAGAAATAAGAGACTAGCTTGAAGCGGAGTAAAAATATGGTTCCTTTGGACGTACAGTTCACGTTTGACCCGAATAACGCAATTTGGAAATAAATTCAATGATGAGAGAGGAAGGGCTTCACGAGAGACGCGATGTATCTTGGATCGAACGACGATGAGAGTGGCTTTCACTGTTCCGCCGATGTCAGGTGCATATAAGCAGGAATAAAAAATGTAAGCGAGAAGAAGATAAAAAACGAGGAAACAAGAAGGATAAAAGCGGGATCTTCGGCTTTTTAGGCAAAGACAAGACGACGGCCACTTTGGACGCTAACAGAATGCCATGAATATTCTACCAATTTTACTAGTTACGATCTAATTTTTACTCTTGGTGGTTAATTATCGATTAATATCGTTAACAGCCAGGTGGAATTATCAGAATAGTCGAAACAACGAATTCCTGTAGTTCTTCGTAGAGACTTTACGAATTTACTACAGTGGATTTTTAGCGATTTCTACGATTTTCTACAAACTATGCGAAGGAAGGCTTGTGTTTAACCTCGTAGCATTTATTTTCTCTTATCTTTTATTTCTACTTCTCAATGGATAAAGGGCGATCTCCCGAGATCAGAGTATAGAAGCGTGAAATATGGCAGAAACAGAGAGAAAGATTCGTCATCTGATTCGTTGATTCTACGCAGTTTTATCGGTGTATCGTCGGTTGAATCGTTTCTAACTTGAAAATTAAATCTCAAACGATATTTTTGTACGCGGACTTTCTTCATTCTTTCGATATCTCGATTCGATCCTATCAATATTCTGCGCGTATTTTGACGCACGCTATAGTTCTACTATATTTGCCCCGTCTTTTAACTCAATCTTGTTTAACAGTAACAGAGACCAACCTTCAACATCCTGTCGGTCATTCGCCACGAAATGAAACTACCGATCGATCCACAGCCTACGATCTAAACACAGCTTAGATTCTGAAGGTAAAAGAACGAGAGAAAATTCTCGTTCCATCGCGTGGCGGCTTAGAACCGAGTCAAAGGCTCCATGGGTAGCACGTGACGCAATTGAATAACGAAAACTCGATGAAATACGAAGGCACGTGGTACTGCGTAGGTCTTGCTCGCGCGTAGCTTTATCTCGCACGAGGCAGCGTACGTGCTCGCGAGTCGCCCGTATGAAATAAGAGCTGAGAGGTTTCTACGCTTTCCGCCGCGTTATAAATTCACGCGTGTCATCATACGCACAGGTGAATAGTGTACGATGGATTTTTCTCTTTCTCGATCTATTTTGTCATGGTGAACGCTAGAGACCTTGATGTCTTAGGTAAAATGATGCTTTCGTGTAGCCGTTTTTGGAAGAAGTTAGAAGTCTGAGCACAGCTATGCGTTTAAAAAATTCAACCGTGATTAATAAAATATTCAAATATCTATGGAAAGATAGAGGCGATGTCGAAAGAGCAATTAGTCTGTGGAAGATAGAATGAGTCACGAATGTTAAAATTATTCTCCGATAGATTTGAACGTAATCCGAATTTTAACGAACATTTAAAAAGTGAATGGCATCTAACTTTCTTTTCCAAAAGCGACATTAACAACGCAATAATCTCGAAGAACAACCTCTGGAATACTATATTTATGGTGAAAATACTGCAAGTATGAGGTCATGGCGTCAATGCCCCGTATAATCGACAATTTTCTCCTCTTCTACTTGATTTCCGTTCCTGAGAACGAAATCGTCTATCTATTTGGAAACTTTCGAGACTGGTTGGAGAACGTATAGAATGTTAATTTTGCATATCTAAAACAGAACATTTCTTACAGTTTAAGTTTCGTGTTTATATACAGGGTGTTTGGTAACTGGTGGTACAAGCGAAAAGGGGATGATTCTACGCGAAAAAGAAGTCGAAAATGTAGAATAAAAATTTCTTTTTATCTTTTTTTTAAATTTTTTTAAAAATCTACAGTGAGATCCGTTATAACAAAGCCTCAAACGAAAAATTTTTATTTTATATTTTCGACTTCTTTTTTCGCGTAGAATCACCCCCTTTCCGCTTGTACCACCAGTTACCAACCACCCTGTATATAAATTTATCTCATCGTTGATCCTTTCTTACTGTTTTTTAAACAATTTTTACGTTTAACAATTTTCTCTTACGTAGATTATATTACAAAAATTGTTCCGCTATTGGAGATTGTATTAATAAAAATTATTTATAGACGATCAGTGGCGAAAGGATTCGATTAGCATCTATTATCCACGCTGTGGATTCCCTTAAATTAAAGCTAACTGTCTAATTCCACGTACAAAGCCTTCTTTCATCCTTATCTCCGACTAATCCTGTTTAGATATTAAATTCTAGAATTTAAATTTTAAACTTAGATTCTAGCGGTATCCTTCCTCGCTGTCCCATTTGAATTTAAAAACAAATATCCCAGAACTATTAATTCTGCTTTAATTTTAGCACAGCCGAATATCAGGAGAATGGTAGGGGACAGATTGGACAGGAAGAAATTGTTAACGACTTCGAAAAACGCTGGGAAAACGATAGAATTTCTGAAGCACACGAATTTGTCAAGCAAAATCTAAAATACTAAAGACGTGGGCGCGGTTGATTGGCCACATTAAAATCACAAAAATAAGACAAGATATCATTTCTATACTAAATTATGTACTACGTATTTAAACAAGCAAATTTACTCTCGGATAACCAAAATCGTTTGAAAGGCCGAAAAAATGTTACGTCTGGTTATTTGCGTACGTTTTTAGATTCGCGAAATCATGCGAAAGAATTAGCAATAAAAATCGTGTTTCTCACGAACAAACAAGGAAAAAAGAAAAGGTGATATACGTAATAGCCAATCGATGATCAGGCGTCCCTGACTGAGGATGAAACGACATTTGGCACAAGGTCGGTCGTGTATAAGTTGCACGTTCGTTTCTTTTTCGCTGCGTGCAGCACACGTGAGGCAAAAGCGCGCACGCTTTTACTTAACGTTCCACGATGACTTCATCGTCGCGCGTTTTCGCGCCTCCTTTCTACGTTTCCCCGCTCGAAATCTCTCGGCTTCGATCGAAACGCGCGTTACGTCGTTAATTAACGTTAAGCTTCGTTTTCACTGGCGCGACGCGTCGCATGCCGAATCCTCGAATTTGGTTTCTCTATTTTCGAATCACGCTCATAGATGGATGTCGTCGTTACGAACGTAGAAAATAGATTTTCGTGAGAAGAATCTACTCGAAAAGAAAGAAAGAGGTCAACATCGTCGAGTTGACGAAACTTTTTGGTCGATTAAAGCGTCGCCCTTGAAATTTCCATGCAAACGCGTACATACGTTTTCGAAGAATTGCGCTACCTTTTTTTACAAAACAAACTTCTTCGTATTTGGAGAAATAAGAATATCGTCATCTTTGTTTCCGTGTACAATCAACTACAGTTCCCATACAATAAAAGAATACGACTGGAATATTTATTTGTTCAAGGAAATCGTTGCTCCTCTTGAAATCTCAATATACGCGAAATTTTTACGCGAGTAGTCGAGACTTTATCGAGTCGATTTTAAAGATTATATCACTACAAGGTAATACTCTCAAGAGGATGAATAGAGAAGTTTGATTTATATGAGATTAATAATTGACGAAATAGTTACTTTGAATCTGCAATTTTTCGATTCATAAAAAGGCTAGTTTTTATCGCTTCTGTTCTAGCAATAAGATTTTGCGCACATCGGCCGAACAGAAATTAGCTACTTGGAAATAAAATTGACACTACGATCGAAAAATGTCTTTATCCTAAGAACGAAATATTACACGTATGCTCGTTCGCGATTGTTCAAAGTGGAAATGGAAACGCACCCTTAAGCGTTAGTTAAATCAGTTTCGTGCGCGCATGCGCATCACGCTACAGAAAATGAATCGCGCCAAGTGAAAGTAACGCTGTGTAAATACATACATAGATACGCGTGCATGTAAAACGCTGAGTTGCCGATGGCCCATTCTTGTACCCCCACCATCGGCAATGACGTTCGATAGCGTCGTTCTAATTTCAACCTGTCTCTTATCGCTTCCACGATACAATTAAATTCACTGTCAAACGAGCAAAACTGTTTACAAGAGTACAGCTAAAGAAACAACAGTCTATCGTACAAATTTTTATGGTAACAGAGCGTATTACGCATGAAGAATTATCGAGCACCGAAATTCAATGCATTTGTTACGTAATAGTCGTGAAAACGTTAAATTTGAAAGCTACGCTGCTATCTCTTTATCGCCGAGTGTACATATCGAACTTGATCCAATCGCCGGATATTACCTCGCACGCGCGCATAATCGAACGATCGAAGGCGGACAAAATGATACAATCGGAGACAGAGAGCATCGTGGTACACTTGAAAGTACATACGCGAATTAAATCGCGTTAAGTGAAAGCGAGCGTTACGACACGCGACATATAAAATTCGTCGCCAAGTTAAGGATTTAAGGAAGTCCCGGGCAACGTGGCTGCTTTCTCGTTTAATTTATAAATATCACGTCTGACTCTCCAACGAATCTCATTACCTGCCTTCGTTTCGTTTCCTGTCTTTTCTTTTTTTCTTCTTTTTTTCCTCTCCTTTTGGAAAAAAACGAAAACTTTCAACAGGTCAACTAAACGAAAATTAATCAAAATTAAAAGTAACCCATACAATTACGATATTTCGTCTGATTCTGATGTTCAAGGACAACTCAAGGTCGTCATGTTACAAACCCCAACAGGATTTCTCTTTTTATCGGCTTACGGTCTTTAGTAGCATTTAAAAAAAAGTGTAGTAGTCTCGCTCGATATCTTAGGAAATATAAGATATACAAAAATTAAATTGCATCTACTCGTAATTCGTTTAAAACGTTTTTTTTTACACGACCATAAGGCGATGAGTTGTATTAAACATACTTCGCACGTAAAATTTCGTAAAATACGCATCTTAACAATATCTATCCGAATATTTATACAGGGTGGTTGGTAACTGGTGATACAAGCGGAAAGGGGGTGATTCTACGCGAAAAAACAAGTCGAAAATATAAAATACAAATTTTTCCTCTGAGGCTTTGTTTTCGAGAAAATCGACTTTGAATCTTCGCTCGGTACGCGTGCACTTTATCGCGTCTCGTTATAACGGATCTCACTGTGGATCGTTGTCTCGATGGAAAAAAAAAAAAAAAAGAATTTTTATTCTATATTTTCGACTTTTTTTCGCGTAAAATCATCCCCTTTCCCCTTGTACCACCAGTTACCGACCACCCTGTATATTTCGTCAAACGCGCGCGTAACGAATCTGACTCAAACCATACGGAGCTAAATACGACATAGCAAACATATTAAAATGATATTTGGCTGCTGGCGCTATGGTAGGCGATAATGTGACCGACTTACGAAGCCCCTTAGGGGCGGTTTACACGAACGACAGCTTGCTGGTACAACTTGATCACGGGATGACAACCTTCCACGAATGATCCGACCGTTAGGAGAATCGCGTTAGACGTAAAGGTTTGTTTCTATGGGTGCACTGGCAACACATAGGGGCGGTGCAACATCCCGATATATGAGACTCTAGCGGTTTTAACGAGGACGTTTCAAAAAGACTACACTACGCCAGAGAAAGGTGGCGCAATCATCTTTGCGATCCTTTTGCGTAACTCTCGTGATAAATGGAAACCGTAAACGCTCGCTAAATGTTGTTCGTCTTTGCGAACGTCGACCATTGATTATGCAAGAAGGAAGCTTAAGAATGAGGGGTGGAAAAGCGACAGAAAGATCGAGATAGGAATCTATCTTTATTATCGGAAATAAAAATGTTTACTCGTTTCATTTTAAAGAAACATCGACAGTTTAATTAATTATTTGATTTCTAAAGATCTAATCGCTTATCTGGATTATTTAAAAAATTGTTTGATATTTCATTTTCCCCGCGTCTTTAATTTCTCTTTCAATTATTTGTTATTATAGATATATAGATATACAGATCAGTGCGTGTACACCGGTTGCGAAATTAAGAGACGCTAAGATGCTGAAATTAATCAATTTGACTTCTACGTGGCTTATATAAGCAGTAATTACGATGTATTTTATTATTTTGTTGATGTTTACATCGATGCTATTAACTATAATGCCGGGCTATAATGCCAGTAGTGGCGATTTCGAAATCTGTTGAAGTATCTTCGAAGAGAAAAGGAAGTTCTGAGAAAATGAAAGATCGTATTTTAAAGTTCCATCGAATTTACGTAACGTTCGAGATATGGTCGATTTATAAAATCTTAATAACGAAATCTTTGTATAATACTAGGAGCAATGCATAATATCCTTTTTAACACACGAGCATACGTACGCAGGAAGAAAAGAAAAGCAAAAGTTTCACTTTTTTTCATAACTGAGCCAGTATCCTATCCATAAAAATCAGCCCCTTGCTTGTTTTACTCAATCTTATTTCCGATATGCGTTAAAACAAACTTATGTCTTAAGAACTGTTATGTTACACGTCGTTGAACTAATACGTACGTGTGCAATCCATTTTGTACGCTTCCGCTATTAAGATTATTTCAAATTATTTATCTGCGATCGTACAACGATCATAAAAAATCATTTTCTTATTATCTTGGAAATAATACAAATTTTAGAAAAATTCTAGAATCTATTTTCTGGTAATAAAATGGCATTATTTGTTAAATAATAATCGTATCGATATATTTACTAAAATTTCATTTTTCTCTTTCTTTCCTAAATAACTATGTTCTATATTTATTAAAAGAAGATTTAAATGATGATCGTACATCATTTAACAAACATCGCAATCGCCAAAAGATTCGATATTCCTCGATAACGTATCAGCATTTTACGGAATATTCTTCGTCTCGGTAACAATCATAGTTAATAACTGATTACATCTATACGATACAAAGCCATAAAACAGAAGAAACGAGAAGACCCATAATCACCATCTCTGTTCTAACTCCGCGGTAACTCACAAAAAAAAAAAAACCAAGGCGAACATTTTCTCCTTTCGTTCCATTCGCCTTGCGCCACACGCTAACTAATTACTAACTATCGCTAGAACCTGCGATACTGAACCGTGGTTTCGTGAAAACCACCGTGTTACCCGTTTTCTTCCTCGTCTCATTTTTTTCATCAACCGCGAATTCCTAAAGCTGCGTCCTCACCGAAGCAACAACCAGAAACTGTCGTTCGTTTCCTCCTGTTGCCACATGTTCAAAACAGTACACGGCAAATATCAACTTCCAGAAAAGAAAGATTATCTTGTCCACAGTGAAGCAACACGATTAGAGAAACGTTTGAATTTTGATTTGGTTTCGAAGCGACTTCTCTTCTCCACGACGAATAGTCTTCACGCAAACGCGTTATGAAAGAATCAGGAAAATTTGTTCGTTGTGGCGTGTTGTTGCCATATGTTTCCTCTTTACCCTTGATCTTTACCATTTCGAACGGAAACTGGTAGTCAACAGCAACTTTTGCTACTATGTGGCAAGAGAAACGCGAATAGCAACTTTTTGAAAAAAACATGGAACACGAAAATGAAGCTGTTCTTTGACGTCGTTTCGATGGGACGCGACTATAATCCATCAAAGACGAACATCGCGTTTCTTCGCGCGAAATTTCTTTTTACATGTTTCACATAATCGAGTTGTACCAACCAGTTACCTGTTTTTGATCGGTATATACTCTCGTCATCGCTTACTTTTTGCGACGCATTTTACGTACAGTGGATTTTTCAAAGTTTTCAAACAGGTCGCACCAGCTAACTCGTTAAATTCGTATCGTGACTGTAAGAACTGTGACTTTCAATGCGATATCGTGTCAATGGACGGTTCTTGCCGAGTTAATTGCGGTGCCGTGGATCGTTTCCTCGCGTTGCCAACGAACAAGGATCGATCGACGGCGAATCGAAGCCGTGGGGAAGGTTCGTTTCGCGTGTCGCAATCGCGGCCGAGTTGCGAAACGCCCCAGAGAAACGTCGAAATTCCGTGAACGCGGCTTTAATAAACCGATAACACCGATGAACAGCGGTCGAGGAGTTTCTAATTGCTCGCGCCTCGATCTGGGGCTACCGTTGCGTAATCGCCAGTGCGCGGATAGCTCGCGATCGGTTGCGAAATTTTTTACGTTAAAAAGTTCACGACGAGCTGGAATGCGCCGCGGATCGTTAAAAAGGTGTATTCGCTCGGCTCGAACGTTTTCGACGATTAACGCGGCTTAGAAAGCATCGACCGCTGCACGTCGTTTACGGATTCGCAAGTCGCTTGCTTGTATAACACTCTGCGAAACATCTGTTACGGTTTTAGTTGCCGATCAGTTACCAAATGAAGAATGATCTGTCGATGATTTCACGAATGGACGAATGGAACGCACTGGATACGAAAATTAATTCGGTGCTTTTTTTTTTTTAGATAGACTTATCGCCTTTTACAAGTTCGCAGTTTGCATTGGCATTTTACGTAGAAAAGAGAAAGTTGGCGATAAGATTTCGAATCGCGACAGAGTAATGGCTGGATGATTTGACATTGACGCGATGATGATAATAAGAGAATATACGTATTACGACCTTCTTCTTACGATTCAATCTGCTTACGTTCTGCATTGAGAGGTATATGATTAGATACTAATATTTAACATTAAGCATATGTTGTTCTGGAAACTGATACGATTTTCTAGCGAATCCAGACACGATTATGTATTGTGTTCGAAATATAGTAAAAATTGACAAACTGAGTTCACAAATATATATATATGTCGGAGTCAGGTTGGCATTTTGGGGGCGTTTGATGAACCTTTACCTACTTTATCGTCGCGAATGTAGCCAACATTTATCAGTACGAATGTGGACACTACAAGAGGCTATGAGTAATGGGAATAGGATGGTCGAGATGATGGTGACAACGAATTCAGGTGCTATAACGAATCCACGGTCCAATCAAGTGGACAAGTATCAACGTACTACTCGATTCGGGTAACTTCTCGATAACTCAATCGGCAATTCGTCCAACGACTAACTAACAAACTAACTCTCCCTTAATCCAAAAGAAACTGCCCTTGTATACTCCTGTCCCCACTTCTCGGGTCAATCTTTATTTTTAAGGAGAGCCATATAATCATTTCACACCTCTGTCAGGTACATATTCCTCCCGTAACCGTGACTATATCTGGTGACGCGCTATGTCACTTCGAGCCTGAACCGATCGTCATAAAGTCAGATTGGAACATCAAGACTATTTCTTATTTTTATTACTTAAGGACGGGAAATCTCGCTGTCCTTCCATCTCCGACATATATATGTAATAGCTGCTTAAAGAAGACCGATAACACGGAATTTTACTATCGTATTGGTAATTTATTGTAATCTAGTAACAGTTGGCCAACGACGCAAGAAAAGGATTTTTAAAAGCGAAACTAGATTCTGCTAATGTTTTGCTAATTTGCTGTCGCTGTAATTACATACCCAACAGATAATAAATATACAGATAAATCTCAGACGCTATAAACAGCATTAAAGTGAGAGTCTATAAAGTTCACAGTGAGAGTTTAGAGAGTGCTAATGAATAAGGTGGTACTTACACGATTAGAACTTGCTATAATCTTATTCGTTGCTGCCTTATTACCAGCGATTAAAACACGTTTTATCCATTTTCTTCGATAATATAATCTCGTGGTGTAAATAAACCGTCCACGCGCTATATGAACTTGAACACTTGAAAACGCAGATACAGTTTCCGAACAGATGTAAATCCGACGGTTACTAAAATCTTCGACAGCTTACAAATTATACATGGACTTTTCGACAGGCTTAGACATAACAAATTAGTATTCCTTCGGTGAAAAGGACCTAGACCCAGTATCGGCCGTGGAATTGCCTAATACAGGTAAAGTAACGCACGGAATTGGGTTAGAAAGTGGCTGAAAGAGCTATGTTCGAGAGCTATGAAAAATAAAATGTCGAAAGGGAATTGGGTAAGTAGAGGAACGCTAGCGTTAAATGAGACGAAAAACGGTACGATTAAGCGGAAAACGAACAGCTCTGTTTCTTCCATTTCTCCTTTCGATACCTTGCGGTCGAACGAGTATAGCGATTATTGCGTAATTCCTGCTGAGATTGGTCATCGACGAAACAGTCGAATCGAACGTAAGCGTTGTATATTCAATAAATTGCATTCGATTATATACAGATTATGCATATATTAGATATATTTATAAGAGTTTGAACGCAAACATGCCAATTTTATGGGCATTTTTATCGTCCACTATCTTTTATACCACATTACGCACGATTTTATGCAAATTTATATTTTAATGAAGATAACCGAGGGATAAAGAAATGTATCAGTTAAATTATTTGGGTATTATACTTCTCATATTTTATGTATCTTCGCCTATTTCGCGCAATGCCTATTTTATACACATGCAAATTACTCATAAACATTTACAGTCTATTTATTACATAAAACATTCCATTTGTTTGATTAATATAACAAATATTACACCGGGGCCATCAGACGCGAGCTTTAATACCAGAGCTAGCAGAGCGGGTAAAACTGTTTACATAATTGTTGAATTTTTTATAGAAACTTTATAAATATTCAATGATCTATTCTTGGTAACTCGAATAATTTTTTGCACGAAATACGCACATGGATAACGTTGTATTATATAGCTTCTCGCATAGATACTCTTTATTTCGATTTGTTCGATACACGTTTCGTACTTCGATTATCGGTAATTCTAGAGTTAAGCGTGTACGCGTGTGCTCTGTTTCTCAAAATAATATTAGTCTATACAAGAAGATCCACGTCTATACTTCCATTTTATATTCAAACGTGGCGTCCCATGAATTTTCTTTGAAAATTCTCCCAGCAACACTCGGTTAATTAATAATTAATACGATTGCTAACGAAGTAAGGTTCATGGAATTTTAGACAATTTCATAGACAAACCCTTTATAAGTCTGTGTAATATTCTTCTACTTTACGATCATCGTGCCATTTACGGATATTGTATCGTGTAACTTCGCGTTATTGCGCGTAGATATTCATAGGAGGGGAGTGATATCTCGTCTGCGATTTCATTTTCATCTCTGATTTCAAACAATATTCGCGAAGACTACGTTCAGTTAATATTATAAGCCACCGACCACTGCTTGAAAGAGGATTATCGCGTATTCAGCGTTTCGAAAGTTTGCCAATGTTCTTCGGTTAATGCCTGACGAAATTTGCTCGAAAGGATTTGCGTCTCCAATAGACTACCTAATGAAACACAAAGCCGACTTAATTCCACGTTATCCCGTTTAACTGCTGCCTTTTTCTTTCTTCTTTTCTTTTTTTCTTTTTCGCGAGTAAAAGTACACGAAGAATGGTCTTTTGTACATTAGTTAAAAGAGACTGTTTAAAGATCGTAATCGTCTTTGAGGAATGCGAATAATAAAACTGACGTAGGAAAAGTCTACCTAAGAAACGGGAATAATGTCTAATACAAACGGAGGAACTAGATCTTATATATGTTAATAATATTCATAGATAATGAAACAGATTACTAATACAAGAACTACATTTATTAAAACCTGTTCACATTTATATCTTCTTCGAATAGAGAGAAAAGACGAGGGGCATGTCATAATTCACGTTTCGTATCTATTTAGACTTCGACGCGAGAAGTAAGTTACTTTAGATCTAAAATTAATTCCTCGTTACAAACAATTTCTCTAATCCTTATTAACCAAAAATTAACTGCCGACGTTTCTTTTCTACTACTTATTAATCTAAAATTAACATTCCATAATTAAAATTTTGTCTGCTTATAAAAGAAAAAAGAAAAGAAAAATCGTAGTTTCTTAGAACTTTTAACTTTAACGCAAAATCTAAAAAGCTAACAATTATTATAAAATTGTTCATCGGCAATAAAACGATATATCAAAAAGTCTATGTAACAGTCTAATCGCAATGAAAGAAAATAAAAAGAATATAAAATGTAAAAAGTATATAAGTATATACATAATATACGTATATACCATATGACGTGGTAAAGAGTTAAACACGACAGTCGACCATCACTTTGACATGTTCATGACGATAGCCGCTCGTCACAGATTCCTATAATCTTTCAATATCTACTCGTTCTCAGATACGTTTTAAAATAATTCCAAATTCTCCGTATTCCCTTTGAGATCGCGATGCACGCGCTCCATACGTGGGAACAGGACGAAAATGGAGCGAATCGCAGCGCGCGTGTGCATGGCAATCGGCGTTGCTCTCGATAATCGCGCGAGACACGGCGGGTACGAAGGATCGCCGGTCGCATGCGGAATGAAGCCGATTTGAGTACGCGGCACAATTTAGACGAGCAATCGCATCGCAGTGGGCAGGGATGCGTTCGACGCGCACGCAATTTGACACGTGATCAGCGCGCACGCAGCCGTGTGCTCGATATACATATGTATGTAACTATACTGAATGTTAATTGACCCAGCAGTCGCGTGGACTTGTTCCTAGACACTTTTCTGGTATTTCGATCGACGACACACCATATTGGCATACTCCTTCTTGATTTTTAATTTTTTTCAAATTAGAAATAATAACGTTCGATGCTGTTATTTTAGACTGTCGATCGATTATATAGCGATCTCTTCAATCGTTATACGTATTGGGCTACGTTTAGTTCAAGTTCTCATTTTTGAAAAGGGAGTCGATAGTATTGCGCGATACTTTATTTATGCGCAGCTTTGTAGTACTTTATTCGTACATACAGGTAAAATTTTTTTTTTATTTTTCCATCGAGACAACGATCTACAGTGAGATCCGTTATAACGAGACGCGATAAACTGCACGCGTACCGAGCGAAAATTCAAAGTCGATTTTCTCGAAAACAAGACCTCAAACAAAAAATTTTTATTCTATATTTTCGACTTCTTTTTTCGCGTAGAATCACCCCCTTTCCGCTTGTACCACCAGTTATCAACCACCCTGTGTACTGTTTGGCTCTATGAGAGAAGATAGGCAAAGTAAAAGATATTATCTCGTATTTTTTTCAACATTAAACGATTCTTTATCTTATTTATGGTATGTGTATAAATGTTTGTTCTGCTATGTGAATATGTTTTAGGTAGATATGTCCTTTTATATTTATAGATTAAAAGAATCCCGCAACGTTTTTATATTGTGGTTTGCTGATGATCTTTCGAATCAATCGACCTATTAATTTAAATTGAATTTTCAATACTGTTACACTCGTATAACGTATTTCTCATTGTGTTGACAAATTAAGTAGCAATAGAAAAATTTGTCAAATAAAAATGTAGACACGTAGATATTGCGCATACTTTCTACAAACAGATCTACGTTTGAGTTTCACTAGAATAGACGCAATTAATAATTAATATTTTACTCGGGAAAAGCGACAGGTTTAACGATTACTGAATTGCTTGTTTATACAAGTACCGACACGATGTGATATTCTTATGTACCGACATGTCGGTAAACAATCGTAAATCGTCAGAATGATGATAATTATATGTCGATATTACTTTGCCAACGACCTTTTACATCGTCAATAATATTACCAATGATTATTCGAAAAGAACGTCATTTTCTTCCACTCATCTCACTTTTCATTTTCGCGTATTGTTACAAGAAGCTGTTTCTTTAAATTACTTATCTGCTAGCCAAACACACGTGGAAGAATCAGGAAATTTTCCTTTCATAAATATTGCATCGAGCTTTTCGAACTTTTCGCCCGAGCCAATGTTAAACCATGAACATCTGGTGCAGCATCGAGCACGAGTTTAAAATTCACACGAAGCCATAAAACGTGCGATTGTTTAACTCAATGAAGTAGAAAGATACACTTGTATAACACTTCGACAATCGTTCGCGCAATAATGAGATAAGAAACAGATAAATCTGGAATAAAACACGCAGCTACAGAGAAACAAGCCTGATCACGAGGAAAGGAAATTATTAGCAACAAGAAGAAAGATTAGACCAGCCATCAAACTTCTTTATTACGGAACTTCTTCCACTCTCAGCCGATACGAGCACCTACACGCTAGACGCACAGGTCACTTAGAGTTTACTACTATCGTCACTTCACGCGAGTTTCGCCACGCGATCGTCTACTCCAAACAGACCGTTTACTAGCCCATTCATCCAAGGGATCAAGATCCCTCCATGGTATTTTCGTACTTTTATCTGCAATAACAGCACCCCGTAAACCATTTACTAACCAGACTAAAGCTGGCCATACACTGCTCTCTCGTCTGTTCTCGGGTTATTCGTGAATCATGCGCGTATAATCTGATTCATATTTTCCAGTCAATGGTACATCGTGAAAAGGAGCGTTCGATGAACGTACAGTGAGTTCAGAGGAAATTGAAAACGAATCAAGTAGAGACTCTTTGTTCGTACGAGTTAAGCGAGTTAACGTTTCTGTTTAGATTGACTTTATGTTGTAAAATAATAATGATATTCGGTTAAAAAGCTTTTTTTTCGTAGATTCAGGAAGATTTCGATTCTTCTATTCAAAATAGAGGAACAAGGCGCGATATATTCCTGTACGAAAGATTCTAATTGATTCCAACTGATGGACCATGTAATTTTATAAATTTCAGAGAATATAACAACTGTAGACTAAGTTGCTTATTGAATATATTTAGTTTATTGCAATATCGTTCATTTCGTAATCCACTGACGAAATGTAACTGTATTACACTAGTTGATTACTGTACGTACAATGCGCGAACCTAATTACCAATCCGACTTTAAACAAAGAGCCGTTTCACAGATTTTCAATCAGAAACCGTATTCGTACTTTCATAAAGGTATTTTGTTTTAAATATCGCTACTTCAAAGATAAGATAGAAATTAAGCCAATAAAGAGCGCCGAACGTTCTATCGGTATAAGTGTAATAGACGTTTGACTGATTTTCATTTCCCGTTGCAAATATAGGCAAAAGGGAATCGAGAGAATAACAAGGATGGCTCGAGTTGCAATTTCATTTTCGATGGTGGCGAATCGAAGTTCTGCCATTTCGACGACCGCGGCCCCGAAACGTAATCATACGCCTAAAATGTACACGCGCTGTTCATGGAATTCGAAAAATCCGTGGACTCAAGCGAATTTGCGTCAGATGGTTGGTCGATGCATGCCGATATTTAATTCATATCGGATCGTTCGTTTGCAAATACCTTGAAAAATGTTCGTATCGCGGTGAGCTAACAGAATTATATTGCCGATATACAGTTATAATATATCGTTCGAATCAATAAACATATTAGTTTGCACAGGCGGTATAAGGCTGTTTTATTTGCATACATATTGAATAAAACGTTGAACAAATATTATTCTTTCCTGTCGTGCATGGTCATGCTTCTTTTTATTTTACTACACAAAGTACGTATATTCTGTCTGCACTTATTTTTATGCGCATACATCAATGTTCACGGTCTTCTGGCCACTTGCATATTTTTGATGGAATGCGATTTAATTATAGGGTGACCAGCAAAAATGACGCGCGTTAATTTATTATCACGATACGATACGATTGATTTTACAAGCCTAAAATATCAAGCGATGAAATATCGGTATCTGCAATGGTTAGGCAATTTTGCGATTTACAAAATATATTGTAACAAAATTTATAACAGAACATGCCAGAAAAGTTTTTTATTCCAACGCTGTCTGCATAGTCTCTCAACAGGTTCGTGAATTGTTATTGTATAATTGTAGAAAAATACTTTTCGAGAAAATCCTACTGAATCTACCGCGATTATCGAATCTTTATCGCGTTATCTTCATTTACTTTGTACACGTATGCATTGTACGAATTTATTTATCCATCGTCCGATACAGTTACAAAAATCGGGATTACAATCATTTTCTGACCGTTCGCTTTCACTGGATCGTTAGATCCACAAATCGCCGCTCTTCCCAGCGCATTTATAAATCGTTCCACCTCGGTAGAACATTATCGCATGCAGCGATCATTTTCCTCACGCGTAAGTGGCAATTAAATTAAAAAGAAAAGAGGCTGAAATCACGTAAACGTGATGGCAGCCGACAACAAATGTCGCAGCGAAATTACGTTTACGCGACAGCGGCCGTCAAAGTGTTAAACATACATCAGCTAAGAACGGTTTTTATAAACCTATTCAGAAATTGCAGCGGTTGTGTCACGTACTTATTGAATTTTAGCCATGTAACCATTGGTTAAAATTAAGCAAATAATTGACATTTATTACCCGTTGACTCTAAAGGAAAACGACAAACGTTCTTTTCCGCTACTATTTTTTCGCTAATTTATACATTTTGCTAAACATTCGTTTATCGCTGTAATGTATTCACACCGGGAAAACAAACGGTCAGAAACGTAAACGCCTTGACGGGTGAGACGAGTGTTCTATCAACGACATGATTTTTGGAGAAACATCTTTTTCGATCGTCGCCCACCGTCGAACGTAATTTTTTCCTCTTTTTTATTTCTCTTTTCGTTGATACTCTTGCGTTAAGTGACCGCTTGTGGAGACCAGATAACAAGCCAAGCGTAATCGAAGAAAAAGAAGGTGGGGTGAGCGGGGGGGGTGGGGGCGGGGGGGGGGGGGCGGGAGGGGGGGGGGGGGGGGGGGGGGGGGGGGAGTAAGGTTAATTCGTACAAAATAAGGCATGTTTTTGTGAATTATTTGCGACGACACAGTTAATATCTCTTTATTAAAACCAATAGTTACATGAGATCAGATCGATCATTGTGTTCGCTCGATGTTTCGATGTATAATCTCGTTGTATCTCTTCCATCGTGCGTAAATCAGATCGACCCATAGAAATTACAATCCATTAGAAAACAATAGGTGTGTTTGCGAGATGGTCCCATTTTGAGCAATTGTACCGTGATCTCTTCGATGAAGAAATCTGCACGTAAAATTCACGAATGGAAAATAAATGAGATAGTATTTAAGAAAAGTACAGTTAAGGCATATGAGATTTCGAAATCCAAAAATAACAGTTACGAAACGCGTACGTAATACGTCAAATGATACGCGAGAGAATGGATGATTTCGCGTTAAGCTTCGAATAACACTCGTTATTGTCGATATACGAGGAATCGAATACGACGTTAAAAGGACATGGTGTTCTAATGGAAATATAAAAAATTCACCACTTCTATTTACGATTTCTTATCGCGTCGTTGCGATGCAGTTAAGGGAGAGGGTAAAATTAATTCGTACGAAATAAGGCATGTTTTTCTGAATTATTTGTGACGACACAGTTAAAATATCTTTATTAAAACCAATAGTACATTAAAGTATGACATTCGAAGAATATCGTATAAAATTGTCACGGAAAAATATTAAAAAATACGGCAATGGCAGCAATTATTCGGACGTGTCTTGGAAAAAAGGTAGAATTGCGGTGCCCCTGATAACTTGGTGCTGGATCATCTGAAATCAAAAAATCAAAGTTCATTCGTTAGGTAACGGTTTTCCCCAGGTAACGCTGGGAGGGTTTTTCGAAATTTCAATTTTTCACTTTTTTGGAACACTTTGAAGGGATAAACTAGCCGATTTTGCGAAAATTTGCGACTAATTTTCCCTTCAAAGTGTCCGAAAAAAGTGAAAAATTGAAATTTCGAAAAACCCTCCCAGCGTTACCTGGGGAAAACCGTTACCTAACGAATGAACTTTGATTTTTTGATTTCAGATGATCCAGCACCAAGTTATCAGGGGCACCGCAATTCTACCTTTTTTCCAAGACACGTCCGAATAATTGCTGCCATTGCCGTATTTTTTAATATTTTTCCGTGACAATTTTATACGATATTCTTCGAATGTCATACTTTAATGTACTATTGGTTTTAATAAAGATATTTTAACTGTGTCGTCACAAATAATTCAGAAAAACATGCCTTATTTCGTACGAATTAATTTTACCCTCTCCCTTAACTGCATCGCAACGACGCGATAAGAAATCGTAAATAGAAGTGGTGAATTTTTTATATTTCCATTAGAACACCATGTCCTTTTAACGTCGTATTCGATTCCTCGTATATCGACAATAACGAGTGTTATTCGAAGCTTAACGCGAAATCATCCATTCTCTCGCGTATCATTTGACGTATTACGTACGCGTTTCGTAACTGTTATTTTTGGATTTCGAAATCTCATATGCCTTAACTGTACTTTTCTTAAATACTATCTCATTTATTTTCCATTCGTGAATTTTACGTGCAGATTTCTTCATCGAAGAGATCACGGTACAATTGCTCAAAATGGGACCATCTCGCAAACACACCTATTGTTTTCTAATGGATTGTAATTTCTATGGGTCGATCTGATTTACGCACGATGGAAGAGATACAACGAGATTATACATCGAAACATCGAGCGAACACAATGATCGATCTGATCTCATGTACGAATATTTGAAAGTATCATTGACAAGGTTCCATCAAAATAACGCTCTATCAAACCACCTTTTTTTATTTTCTAAATATTCCACGTAATTAGATACCGTACGTATCGGTTAAAATTAACCTACAGTTGAAAAAATAAAAAGAAACAATCCTTCTTGTACCACTATAATGGGCTGACGTCTTACGATGCTAAGAACAAGCTCGGGTGCATATTTCTGTCCAGAGTTCCCCAAACTTCTGTCTTGGCAATGAAAATCCGTATCTCTTTCACGAAGATTACATTAGTCAACGTACATTTATAATCTCCAATCCCACCCATTAGACTATTCTCAACGCGTTTACCTTGCCACTTCAACCAAACTAACAAATAGACTGGAATTCGTGCTCTTATATGTACAACTGAAAAGGAAAAGAGAAACCAGAAACAAATATCGCAGCCGATACCAAATTTTCTCGTACGATCTCGCGTAAAACCTTCGGTGCACCCTTGCGCCTCTAATTTTCTACAAATGCACGAACATCCTCGATTCGTCATATGAAAAATCGCAGTATGGTGTATGGCTGATCTTCGATTCGCGAGCTGTAGCTCCTGAAGAAAGCTGCACATGTAAGCTTTCCCCGGGCGGCGCGATTACAGACCCACTTTCGGTCAGGTTCTGTCGCGTCGGAAACGAAAACTCTCGGCCGCATAACAGATACGTAACAAGGAAGGAATTCGTACGAAAGGAGGACGCGGGGGCAAAAAGGCAGCGGAAGGCGACGTGCGTAAAATTTCTCGCCGCTCTGGTCGACCGTAAATTGCTCTCTTTGCCTCTTTTACTTTTCATCTGGTGGCGCGCGTGATTCACTTCGTCCCACGGCAGAAACACAAGAGCAGAGAGAGAACTCTATAAATACATAATGCGTTTTCTGACTCATCCCGGCGGATCTATCGCGATCGTTGAATGGCCTCTAAAATCGTCGGCCCCGGCCTTTCCACGCGCGTTTTTTTTTTTT